>NC_092147.1:7956141-8038641 GCF_045791955.1 Oncorhynchus clarkii lewisi
TAACCTTAACCCCTGACCCGCTCTCGTCCTCCAGCCTAACCTTAACCCTTACCCCTAACCTTAACCCTTAACCCCTAACCCTCTCTCATACTCCAGCCTAACCTTAACCCCTAACCTTCTCTCGTCCTCCAACCTAACATTAACCGTTACCCCTAACCTTAACCCTTAACCTTTAACCCATAGCACTCACTCGTCCTCCAGTCTAACCTTAACCCCTAACCCTCTCCTGTTCTCCAGCCTAACCTTAACCCCTAACCCTTTCTCGTCCTCCAGCCTAACATTAACCCTTATCCCTAACCTTAACCCTTAACCCCTAACCCTCTCCCGTCCTCCAGCCTAACATTAACCCTTATCCCTAACCTTAACCCTTAACCCCTAACCCTCTCCCGTCCTCCAGCCTAATCTTAACCCCTAACCCTTTCTCGTCCTCGAGCCTAACCTTAACCCCTAACCCTCTCCCGTCCTCCAGCCTAACCTTAACCCCTAACCTTCTCTCGTCTTCCAGTCTAACCTTAACCCTTAACCCCTTACCCTCTCTCGTCTTCCAGCCTAACCTTAACCCCTGACCCGCTCTCGTCCACCCGCTCTCGTCCACCAGGTCCACCGTTCTCGTCCACACTCTCGTCCACCCCTGACCCGCTCTCTAGACCACCAGGTGTTGTGTTCCTTAGTTCATACACATGAGAACGTTCAGCTTTGTGTTTGGTAGTGTGATGTTATGTGCATATTACTGCACATACAAATACCTTCAGCCTTTGGTACAGTATCAAATACATGTGTATCGGATTCTATTTATTTTGGGGGGATTTTAAAGATTATAGTTATAAACAATATTTATTTGATCTGTGTTTATGAAATACTGTAACTAAGTGTTTCTTCTGTGATGTACAGCAGAAATTATATGTTGGAAGGCTATCAAATCAGTGTAGTTTTCACTCGTATTTACAGTGCCCACTAGACTGTGCTAAAGAACATAGAACCAAGAATGTTTACATCAGAGAGAAAATCTCTGCATTCTTTCTTCAGTTTAATTGACGATCAAATTCTACTCTTACTTACAAGGATATAACATCTATAGAAGAGAAAGAAATGCTTAAGTGGGAGGTGTTGCTGTATATATTCAGAGCCATATCCCTGTAATGCTTAGAGATGATGTTATGTCAAGTGTTATTGAAGTGTTGTGGTTGCAGGTTCACTTGGCACGTCTAAAGCCTTTTCTTTTGGGGTGTTGCTACTGGCCACCAAGTGCTAACAGTCAGTATCTAAATAATATGTGTGAAATGCTTGATCGTGTATGTGATGTAAACAGAGAGGGTTCAGGACCTGAATATTGACTGGTTTTCATCAAGCTGTCTGCTCAAGAGGAAGCTTCTTACTGTAACCAGTGCCTGTAATCTGGTTCAGGTTATTAATCAACCTACTAGGGTGCTTACAAACTCGACAGGAACAAGATCATCCACATTTATCGATCACATTTTTACTAATGTGAACTTAGGGCAGCCTAAGTATGATTCTCAATCAGAGACAACGATAGACAGCTGTCCCTGATTGAGAACCCTACCTGGCCAAAACATAGAAATACAAATAATAGAACGTAGAACACCCACCCCAAATCACACCCTGACCAAACCAAATAGAGACATAAAAAGTATCTCTAAGGTCAGGGCGTGACAGGAGCATCCAGACGCTGCACTTGATGAATTTATGAAATTGCTTCTTCCAATTATTGATAAACATGAACTTGTTAAGAAACAGACTGTTAGAACTGTTAAGGCTCCATGGATTGATGAGGAATTGAAAAACTATGGTTGGAAGAGATGGGGCAAAAGGTGTGGCTAATAAGTCTGGCTGCCTTTATTTATTTTAAATTTAACTAGGCAAGTCAGTTAAGAACAAATTCTTATTGATAATGACAGCGGGATAACTGCCTTTTTCAGAGCGACAGATACCTTGTCAGCTCGGGGATTCGATCCACCAACCTTGCGGTTACTGGCCGCTAACGCTCTAACCACGAGGCTACCTGCCGCCCCTACTTACCACAAATTGAGAAATTATGTGACTAAACTCAACAAAAAGAAGAATAAACTTTATTATGAAGCCAAGATCAATGATATAAAGAGTGATGGAAAAAAAGCTTTGGAGTACTTTAAATGAAATTATGGGCAGAAAGACAAATTCAACTCCACCTTTCATCGAATCAGATGGCTTACTCATCACAAAACCATTTGATGTTGCCAATTATTTTTATGATTATTTAATTGGCAATGTGGGCAAACTTAGGCAGGAAATGCCCACGACAAACAGTGAGCAATTATATTAATGTATAAAAAAACAAATAATGAAAGAAAAGCAGTGCAAGTTTGAATTTTGTAAAGTTAGCATGGGAGAGGTGGAAAAATGATGGTTATCGATCAATAATGACTAACCGCCTGGCATTGACAAGTTAGATGGAAAGCTACTGAGGATGGCAGCTGACTCTATAGCCACTCCTATCTATCATATTTTTAATCTGAGCCTAGAGGAAAGTCTTTGTCCTCAGGCCTGGAGGGAAGCCAAAGTAATTCCACTACCCAAGAGTGGTAAAGCGGCCTTTACTGGTTCTAACAGCAGACCTATAAGATTGCTGCCAGCTCATAGCAAACTGTTGGAAAAAATTGTGTTTGACCAAATACAATGCTATTTCTCTGTAAACTAATTAACAACAGACTTTCATCATACTTACAGTGGGGCAAAAAAATATTTAGTCAGCCACCAATTGTGCAAGTTCTCCCACTTAAAAATATGAGAGAGGCCTGTAATTTTCATCATAGGTACACTTCAACTATGACATACAAAATGAGAAAAAATAATCCAGAAAATCACATTGTATGATTTTTAATGAATTTATTTGCAAATTATGGTGGAAAATAAGTATTTGAGGAGACTAAATTACTTGGCGTTACCTTAGATTGTAAACTGTCATGAAAACATACAGATTGAATGGTTGTAAAGATGGTGATAAATGGTAATAAAGAGATGCTCTGCTTTTTTGACACCACACTCCAAAAAGCAAGTTCTGCAGGCTCTAGTTTTGTCTAATCTTGATTATTGTCCAATAGTGTGGCCCAGTGCTGCAACAAAATACCTAGTTAAGCTGCAGCTGGCCCAGAACAGAGCAGCACGTTTTGCTCTTAATTGTAGTCAGAGGGCTAATATTAATGCTATGCTGCCCAGTCTCTCTTGGCTAAGAGTTGAGGAGAGACTGCATCACTTCTTCTTTTTACAAGAAACATTAATGTGTTGAAAATCCCCAAATTGTTTGCATAGTCAACTTACACACAACTCTGACACACACACTTATCCCACCAGACATGCCACCAGGGGTCTTGTCATATTCCCCAAATCCAGAACAAATTCAAGATAACGTACAGTATTATATAGAGCCCTTCTTGCATGGAACTTCCTTCCATCTCATTTTGCTCAAATAAACAGCAAAACTGGTGTCAAAAACAGATAAAGCAACACCTCACGGCACATCGCCTCTCCCCTATTTGACCTAGATAGTTTGTGTGTATGCATTGTGTGTATACATGTAGGTTACGTGTGCCTTTAAAAAATGTTTATGCAGTTCTGTCCTTGAGCTGTTCTTGCCTAATGATGTTCTGTATTATGTCATTCTGTATTATGTTTCATGTTTTGTGTGGACCCCAGGAAGAGTAGCTGCTGCTTTTGCAACAGCTAATGGGGATCCTAATCAAATAGTAAATACCAAATATATTCTCTCTCAAATAGTTTAACTCCAACTATAATTAGACTAACAACAATCTAATTTAATCTCTGAGTGTAGAGACACTTGTTGCTGCATTAAGTGATTGTAAACTAACACTTGTCCCTAGGCATAATATGATTCAGCATATTAGCCAGGGCTGTTTCCAGGCATAAGCGGTCGCTTAGGGCCCCAGACCCTAGGAACTCAGTCGTGGTCTCAACATGCTGTTGAGAGTTAGAATAGTAGAATACACAAAGGTGTAAGTTTGAACTGTAGTGCATCAGAAAATGTTCTCTTGTTACTGTCAGTCACTGAGCCCTGTCAGCCAATAGAAATGTGATTAGATTAGTTAAGTTAGTCAGCTGTCAAAACTTAGAACTTGTTATGGCCCGAATACCGACCGGGCACGCAGGGCACGTGCCCAAGGGGCCCTGACTTCCAGAGGGCCCCCCATTGATTTTGTTTGTCACTCTCACCCACAGGAGGTTTTTGGCACCTTAATTGGGGAGGACGGGCTTGTGGTAATGACAGGAGCGGAGTCAGTGGAATGGATTCAAATACATCCAACACATTGGTTACCAGATGTTTGATGCCATTCAAATGGCCATTATTGTGAGCCGTTCTCCCCTCAGCAGCCTCCACTGTTCTCATTCAGATATCATTAACATGACATAAGTCATGGCAAACTGAGTAGAATTGCATGAAATGTGTTATAACATTGCTAAATGTTCTCTCCGTGCCATTGCAAAATGTGTAGAACTGCAAAAAACTTTCTTAAAATTGCCACATTTTCTCTACACCTCTTGGGAAAATTAAAATGTTTTGCCTGTGAGGTGGGAGGGCAAAACATATTAGCTCTAACAGTTCATGGAAATATATCTATTTCTGTCGTGAGGTTTGGTTACAATGGCACATCTCACACTAACTGCCTGACAAAGTTGCGACATCCTTACTTAGAAACAGATCCTAAAAACTAGCTTCGGCTCTTCCAGACTGGCCCAATTGTTTGTGTAGCTGGACATGTTTATTTGCACGGGTCTGAGGATTGACTCTTGCCAGTGACTGAGCGCTATGTTACACTTCGGTTTGGGCCCAGTTTCAGAGTCTCGGTGATAACAAGTCAGGCATTGTGTGGCCAGCCTTTTTCAGGAGAGAGGTCCTGGCCAGTGGTCACTCTCTGTGGTCCAACCTTGTTCACCTCTGACCTCTACCGAAGCGCCTGCGGGCTGAGAGAGCACGGTAAACAAACATGTTTGACAAAAGTTCACTCAGTACATTCTAAAATGGTCGGCCCCCGAAAGGGCACAAGGAGTCATCCCAGGTCATATCTGAACATTTTAAAATAATAAATCATAAGCATGTGTTCTTTTCGCATGGCTGAAGCTTTTATTAAAAATGACCAGATTATTAATTTGTTTTAAATTGTAAGTGTTGGCGTTATGGGTGTGTTTGTGAGTTGCCAGTAAATGGAATGAATTCGAATTAACCCCTAAGGTTGAGCTGAACAGCATGATGGGGGATTTGGGGTAGCTATTGTGAGAAAGGAAAGCAGCCCGATGGATTCAGAAGATACTAGAACCTTAACAAGACTTTTGTGCTTGATAAATGACCAACATTGAGCATCTGTTGTACCATTTAAAAGAGTACATGAATGAATAAATACCATGATGCACCTAGATTGGTAACTATGAGCTTAGAAATGTTTGTATATGTGTATAAATGCCTATGAATTGTAAGGTTTATAATCATTATAGCTAAATGTTTATAAATGTTTATAAATAATGAAATGCATATTTATCAATAGTTTATTAGTAATATTTTAATGCACATTCATGAATGTTATTATGAAGTTACACTTACACGTGTAACTTCCTGTATTTTATTTATAATGTAATGCTGTCTGTTTAAGCCATAAGGTGACCCAGCCACGGACTCTTCTCTCTGCTACGGCGCAGCAAGCGGTATATACCAGGCGGTGTCACAGTAAGGCCCAAAAATGTGTCAAAGACTCCAGTCACCCAAGCCATTGACTATTCTCTCTGCTACGGCGCAGCAAGCGGTATATACCAGGCGGTGTCACAGTAAGGCCCAAAAATGTGTCAAAGACTCCAGTCACCCAAGCCATTGACTATTCTCTCTGCTACGGCGCAGCAAGCAGTACCGGTGCACCGAGTCTGGAACCAACAGGACCCTGAACAGCTTCTAGTTCCAAGCCATAAGACTGCTAAACAAGACTGATAAATAGCTAATCAACTGGCTACCTGGACGACCTGCATTGACCCTTTTTTGTACGAACTCTCTTGCACTGACTCTATACACACACACTGGACTCTACCCACACACTGGACTCTACCCACACACTGGACTCTACCCACACACTGGACTCTACCCACACACTGGACTCTACCCACACACTGGACTCTACCCACACACTGGAATCTACCCACACACTGGACTCTACCCATTCACAGGAATCTACCCACACACTGGACTCTACCCACACACTGGACTCTACCCACACACTGGAATCTACCCACACACTGGACTCTACCCACACACTGGACTCTACCCACACACTGGACTCTACCCACACACTGGACTCTACCCACACACTGGACTCTACCCACACACTGGACTCTACCCACACACTGGAATCTACCCACACACTGGACTCTACCCCACACACTGGACTCTACCCACACACTGGACTCTACCCACACACTGGACTCTACCCACACACTGGAATCTACCCACACACTGGACTCTACCCCACACACTGGACTCTACCCACACACTGGACTCTACCCACACACTGGAATCTACCCACACACTGGACTCTACCCCACACACTGGACTCTACCCACACACTGGACTCTACCCCCACACTGGACTACCCACACACTGGACTCTACCCACACACTGGACTCTACCCACACACTGGACTCTACCCACACACTGGACTCTACCCACACACTGGACTCTACCCACACACTGGACTCTACCCACACACTGGACTCTACCCACACACTGGAATCTACCCACACACTGGACTCTACCCCACACACTGGACTCTACCCACACACTGGACTCTACCCACACACTGGACTCTACCCACACACTGGAATCTACCCACACACTAGACTCTACCCCCACACTGGACTACCCACACACTGGACTCTACCCACATACTGGACTCTACCCACACACTGGACTCTACCCCCACACTGGACTACCCACACACTAGACTCTACCCCCACACTGGACTAAGTAAGGCCCAAAAATGTGTCAAAGACTCCAGTCACCCAAGCCATTGACTATTCTCTCTGCTACGGCGCAGCAAGCGGTATATACCAGGCGGTGTCACAGTAAGGCCCAAAAATGTGTCAAAGACTCCAGTCACCCAAGCCATTGACTATTCTCTCTGCTACGGCGCAGCAAGCGGTATATACCAGGCGGTGTCACAGTAAGGCCCAAAAATGTGTCAAAGACTCCAGTCACCCAAGCCATTGACTATTCTCTCTGCTACGGCGCAGCAAGCAGTACCGGTGCACCGAGTCTGGAACCAACAGGACCCTGAACAGCTTCTAGTTCCAAGCCATAAGACTGCTAAACAAGACTGATAAATAGCTAATCAACTGGCTACCTGGACGACCTGCATTGACCCTTTTTTGTACGAACTCTCTTGCACTGACTCTATACACACACACTGGACTCTACCCACACACTG
Source organism: Oncorhynchus clarkii lewisi (assembly GCF_045791955.1). NCBI lineage: Eukaryota > Metazoa > Chordata > Actinopteri > Salmoniformes > Salmonidae > Oncorhynchus > Oncorhynchus clarkii. Next base: position 7,963,617 of record NC_092147.1, read on the forward strand.
GACTCTACCCACACACTGGAATCTACCCACACACTGGACTCTACCCCACACACTGGACTCTACCCACACACTGGACTCTACCCACACACTGGACTCTACCCACACACTGGACTCTACCCACACACTGGACTCTACCCACACACTGGACTCTACCCACACACTGGAATCTACCCACACACTGGACTCTACCCCACACACTGGACTCTACCCACACACTGGACTCTACCCACACACTGGACTCTACCCACACACTGGAATCTACCCACACACTAGACTCTACCCCCACACTGGACTACCCACACACTGGACTCTACCCACATACTGGACTCTACCCACACACTGGACTCTACCCCCACACTGGACTACCCACACACTAGACTCTACCCCCACACTGGACTACCCACACACTAGACTCTACCCACACACTGGATCTACCCACACACTGGACTCTACCCCCACACTGGACTACCCACACACTGGACTCTACCCACACACTGGACTCTACCCACACACTGGACTCTACCCACACACTGGACTCTACCAACACACTGGACTCTACCCACACACTGGACTAAGTAAGGCCCAAAAATGTGTCAAAGACTCCAGTCACCCAAGCCATTGACTATTCTCTCTGCTACGGCGCAGCAAGCGGTATATACCCATTCACAGAACACACTGGACTCTACCCATTCGCAGTACTACCTTCATATGATTAATAAAAATGTTTTTTATTTATTTTAAGGTATACTTACATTTAACACATTTAAGCCACGTCTCCAATACTTTCCCAGGGTGCCTTGCCTTTTCATTTGAATTGTAGAGTTACCATTCCTGACTGTATTTGTTAGTGACAGAGACATGCTTGTTGAATTCATTATATTGATGGGCATTCCGGCTCTTTTCAGTGAGCCGGCTTGTTCGAGCTCAACTCACCAAGAAAGCCAGCTCTTCTGGCTCCCTTTAAAAAATATATGTTTTGTATTTTTTCAAGTCAAATTGTTTGACTATGATTGGTGTTAAAACAATTGTAATTAAATTATTAAATGAAATCATACTCTACCTTAACCACAATGTATAAAAAAATGCATTGGTTTGTTATGAAAAATAATGCTATTAAAAGTTTGCATTTAAAGTGTAACTTTTTAATGTATATCAACAAAGTACATATAAATGTAACAATTCAAAACGAATACAATCTGAACAACATAATAATAGAATACTGCACCATATTAAAGAAAAATTCATAACAATGTGCAAAACTGCAGCATCCCAGTTAAAACATTAAACTGGTCCCTCTTTTCTCTCTCTTCTTTATTGCCATGTTATAACCAGCAGCACTGAAGCCTGTGTGCTCTCGTACAGTTGTGGAATAAGTGATTTTGAAAGTGTTTTCCTGCTTGGAATTGTGTAGATTGGATTTAGACTATTGCTATAATTTCTAAAAAAAAAACTTCTGTCCTCCACGATCGAAAATGGCTGGAAATCAGTGGCAATCATTTTAGCCAATGCAATATCAATTTGGCCTTGTTTTGCTACAGACATAGACTTTGGTATAAACAGGCCCATAGAAGACTGCGAAGCTGTGGGTCGCAGGGTAGGCCTACTTGACTGAGTGGATACATCTCCACGTGTGGAGGTGCTGGCTCCACCACTATCACTAACAGGCCCGCTAGTTTCTGGAAGCTCCGCTACAGCTCGCTTCACAGTTGGGTGCGCAGTTCGCATATGCTGGTGTAGGTTGTGCGTAGAACCGGTTTTATATGAGATTTTGTTTTGGCAAATTCTACACTGTGCTCTAACATTGTCTACATTATTAAAATGCAGGGTTGTATGGGTTACGAAATTCGACACACTTCCCCAAAATATTTCCGAGTAATCTTCCAACCAGGATTTCTGGAAAACCTACCAGAATTGTGCAACCATAAACTGTGAATCACATTATACTGGCTTGCAAAGTGTTGTTTAATTCCTATTGGAAAATAGTCCGCATTAGGCTATCCAACTGCAACCTGCACTCATAATCACTGCCAGAGTTGAAAACAGTGGGAGGAAACTATCTAAGACATTTAAACTGGAACAATCATTTCAGTAACGGGTGCTGATTGGAGGATTGGATTAGTTTAGAAAAAAAAGTATTTATCTTTGAAGAGCATAACATTTAATCAATCAATCAGTCAATGTCTGTGAAAAAAACACAGATATTAAAAACAATTCCAAAAAAATCAACCTGCAGTAGAGCATGCTGGGAAAAAAGTTCATTAATTACCATAACTTTAACACTTTAGTTGGTAATAATGACTTTTCATCGACTTTGAGTTCAACTTAATAGAAGTATTTGAGTTAAAAATGCCTTGAGGTTTACAGTGTACATACACTGACACCCTAAGGCACACACACACACACACGCGCACACACACACACACACACACACACACACACACACATTTTCACACTGACCACATCCGCTTCTGCTACTGTCTATTATCTATACTGTTGCCTAGTCCCTTTACCTACGGAAAGTATTCAGACCCCTTGACGCTTTCCACATTTTGCATTTTGTTACTTTACAGCCTTATTCTAAAATTGATTAAATTATCCCCCCCCCCCCCCCCCCCCCATCAATCTACACATTATATCCCATAATGACAAAGCAAAAACAGGTTTTGGGGAAATTTTTGTTAATGTATTAAAAACAAACAAATGAAAATATGAGATTTACATAAATATTCAGATCCTTTCTTTACTCAGTACTTTGTTGGGGCACTTCTGGCAGCGATTAAAGCCTCAAGTCTACTTGGGTATGACACTACAAGCTGGGCACACCTGTTTTTGGGGAGTTTCTCACATTCTTCTCTGCAGATCCTCTCAAGCTGTGTCAGGTTGGATGTGGAGCGTCATGGCACAGCTATTTTCAGGTATCTCCAGAGATGTTCGATCAGGTTCAAGTCCGGGCTCTGGCCGAACCAATCAAGGACATTCAGAGACTCGTCCCAAAGCCACTCCTGCATTGTCTTGGCTGTGTGCTTAGGGTCCTTGTCCTGTTGGAAGGTGAACCTTCGACCCAGTCTGAGGTCCTGAGTGCTCTGGAGCAGGTTTTCATCAAGGATCTCTCTGTACTTTGCTCCGTTCATCTTTCCCACGATCGTGACTAGTCTCCCAGTCCCTGCCACTGAAAAACATACCCACATCATGATGCTGCCACCACCATGATCACCGTAGGGATGGTGCCAGGTTTCCTCCAGACATGACGCTTGGCATTCAGGCCGAAGAGTTAAATCTTGGTTTCATCAGACCATAGAATCTTGTTTCTCATGATCTGAGAGTCTTTAGGGGCCTTTTGGCAAACTCCAAGCGGGCTGTCATGTGTCTTTTGCTGAGGAGTGGCCCCCGTCTTGCCACTCTCCCATAACGGCCTGATTAGTGGAGTGCTGCAGAGATGGTTGTCCCTCTGGAAGGTTCTCCCATCTCCAGAGAGGAACTATGGAGCTCTGTCAGAGTGACCATCGGTCACCTCCCTGACCAAGGCCCGTCTCCCCCAATTTCTCAGTTTGACCGGGCGGCCAGCTCTAGGAAGAGTCTTGTTGGTTCCAAACTACTTCCATTTAAGAATGATGGGGACCTTCAATGCTGCAGAAATGTTTTGATACCCTTCCCATATCTGTGCCTCGAGACATTCCTGTCTCTGAGCTTTACGGACAATTATTTTGTCCTCATGGCTTGGTTTAAGCACTGTCAACTGTGGGACCTTACATAAACAGGTGTGTGCCTTTCCAAATCATGTCGAATCAATTGAATTTACCAAAATAAAAAATAGAACTGTTTTCGCTTTGTCATTATGTGGTATTGTGTGTAAATTGATAAGGGGAAAAAAATTATTTAGTCCATTTTAGAATAAGGCTGTGACCTAACAAAATGTGGGAAAAGGGAAGGGGTCTGAATACTTAAAAAAAAAATATTATTATTTATTTATTTTATTTATTTAAAAAATATATATATTTAAGCTAGGTCAAATTGGTTGTTGATCATTGCTAGACAACCATCTTCAGGTCTTGCCATAGATTTTGAAGTAGATTTAAGTCAAAACTTTAACTCAGCCACTCGGGAACATTCACTGCCTTCTAAGCAACTTCAGTGTATATTTGACCTTGTGTTTTAGGTTATTGTCCTGCTGAAAGGTGAATTAATCTCACAGTGTTGGTCAGAAAGCCGACAAAACCAGGTTTTCCTCTAGGATTTTGTGCTTAGCTCTCTCCTGTTTCTTTTTTTTTATCCTGAAAAACTCCCCAGTCCTTAATGATTACAAGCATACCCATAGCATGATTCAGCCACCACCAGTATCCTTGAAAAAATTGAGAGTGGTAATCAATAATGTGTGGTATTGGATTTGCCCGAAACATAACACTTTGTATTCAGGACAAGTATTACTTTAGTGCCTTGTTTTAAACCGGATACATGTGATGGAATGTTATAATTCTGTACAGGCGTCCTTCTTTTCACTCTGTCAATTAGGTTAGTATTGTGGAGTTGTTGATCCATCCTCAGTTTTCTCCTATCACAGCCATTCAACTCTGTAACTGTTTTAAAGTCGCCATTGGCCTCGTGGTGAAATCCCTGAGAGTGGTTTCCTTCCTCTCTGGCAACTGAGTTAGGAATGACACCTGTATCTTTGTAGTGACTGGGTGTATTGATACACCATCCAAGGTGTAATTAATAACTTCACCATGCTCAAAGGAATATTCAATGTCAGCTTAACAAACAAAAAAATCCTACTTTCAGAGGCATTGGAATACCTCCCTGGTCTTTGTGGTTGAATCTGTGTTTGAAATCCACTGCTTCACTGAAGGAACTTACAGATTATTGTGTGGGTGGGGGGTCAGCGATGAGGTAGGCATTCGAAAATAACATTAAATTAATATGTGACTTGCTAAGCACATTTTAACTCCTGAAATTATTTAGGCTTGCCATAACAAAGTGGTTGAATACTTTACTCAAGACATTTCAGCTTTTAATTTTTAATTAATTTGTCAAATAAAATCAAACATTTCTAAAAACAGGTTTTCACTTTATTATAATACGAGTCTTTAGGGGCCTGTGTGTAGATCGGTGACAAATTTTGGGGGGAATAAGTTAAGGGGTATGAATACTTTCTGAAGGCATTGTATATAATTAGTAAATTATAGTGTAATTATTATATAATAACTGTGTAATATTGCTACAGATTTTAATAACGGTGTAATATTGCTACAGAAAACTTTTCCCAAAATGGTCTTTCTCACCTTTCCGCATTCTATCTCATTTTGTTTCGACTTGCTTAAGTCTTGAGACTGATGATGGCTTGGTGACCGAAACACGTCCCTTAGACTGCTACTCCAATACATCTCAAGAAATAACTTCATTTGTTATTTGATCATGATTGATTACTTTATTTGCGTTATGAACACGTTTGGTTACTCTTGGGCTACAGCACCCAAAAACGCCCAAAAACGTAACAACATATAGTTAAGAGTTTGGGCCCACCAGATTTTTCATTTGAACCCTTGACGCCACAGCCTTGTTAACGTTTGTATCGCGTCTTGATATGAAACCACCAGAATGATTGATATGTTTGACTGTTTTGAACGTGTTTTGAACGTGTTTTGAACGTGTTTTGAACGTGTTATGAACGTGTTTTGAACGTGTTTTGAACGTGTTTTGAACGTGTTATGAACGTGTTTTGAACGTGTTATGAACGTGTTTTGAACGTGTTTTAAACGTGTTTATCTTTTCTTTGGAAACGGACGCTGAGACTAATACACACGGCGCAAAGACAAATAATGGTAAGAATGAAATGGTGTTAGATTTCGTCATTGGATGAAACTCTTGGAAACACGTCACATGAGGGAGACATCGTCACCAAATAAAGTCAAAACAAAATACACTAGCTCATTGGCGGTTGGTGCTGTTTAAGATGAGGGAGGAGGATTATTTTGAATTAACATGGCTTTATTTCCCATTACAGCATATTGGATGACTGTCATTAATTTTCGATTCACCCAGTTCAATCTATCATCGATACATTTAGGCTACGACATAAATACTCGCATTTTCCCCGTACCCATCACGAGGTTGCTACAACCTATCAAATCAAATCAAAGTTTATTTGTCACGTGCGGCGAATACAACAAGTGTAGACCTTACAGTGAAATGCTTACTTACAGGCTCTAACAAACAGTGCAACAAAAGGTATTGGGTGAACAATAGGTAATTAAAGAAATAAAACAACAGTAAAAAGACTGAAAAATAACAGTAGCGAGGCTATATACAGTAGAGAGGCTATATACAGTAGAGAGGCTATATACAGTAGAGAGGCTATATACAGTAGAGAGGCTATATACAGTAGAGAGGCTATATACAGTAGAGAGGCTATATACAGTAGAGAGGCTATATACAGGCACCGGTTAGATGGGCTGATTGAGGTAATATGTACATATAGATGGTTAAGGGAAGGGGATGCATATATGATAAACAGAGAGTAGCAGTAGTGTAAAAGAGGGGTTGGCGGGTGGTGGGTGGCGGAACACAATGCAGATAGCCCGTTGATTGATTGATTGATTGATTGATTGATTGAATGATTGATTGCTGCTAATAGAAACAGCCTATGACCCTATGCAGTGTTTGTTAGAACAATGGTAGAAGTTTGACAGAGTTGGAGTGGCAGCAATGCAATAGTATAATATCTGATAGCTGAAATATGGTGTTGGGAAACAAACAACGTTGTGGTAGCATTGAGTACCTAGACAACAAAAAGTCACAGGCTTAGTCTGCATATAAGTAAAGGGGAACACGTCCCCTCCAATATTCTAGAGGGCTATTTTGTCCCCCCTCAATAATGTTCAGTCCACTGAACGCTCCGCTTTATTCATAGACCCCAGGTTACGTCAGTCACCTCCGATACCAGCAATTAGCAGATGTGATAAACAGAGCGGTTTCTGTCTCCTTCCTACAAATTTGAGTCTAATTTTTGAACGGGTGCTCCCAATACCTTTCTGATGCGTTTCTGATGCGTTTCAAACCATTAATACTTCAGATAAAAATGTTAGGCTACCTGATATAACGTACCTTTGTGTGTTATTTAGTGCACTTAATGAGTTAATGGCAGTTTGTTTTATTTAACTAGGCAAGTCAGTTACGAACAAATTCTTATTTACAATGACGGCCTAGGAACAGTGGATTAACTGCCTGTTTGGGGGGCAGAACAACAGATTTGTACCTTGTCAACTCGGAGATTCAATCCAGCAACCTTTCAGTTACAGGCCCAACGCTGTAACCACTAGGTTACCTGCCACTCTAACCACTAGGTTACCTGCCACTCTAACCACTAGGCTACCTGCCACTCTAACCACTAGATTACCTGCCACTCGAACCACTAGGTTACCTGCCACTCTAACCGCTAGGATACCTGCCACTCTAACCACTAGGCTACCTGCCACTCTAACCACTAGGTTACCTGCCACTCTAACCACTAGGCTACCTGCCACTCTAACCACTAGGTTACCTGCCACTCTGACCACTACATTACCTGCCACTCTAACCACTAGAATACCTGCCACTCTAACCACTAGGATACCTGCCACTCTGACCACTACATTACCTGCCACTCTAACCACCAGGTTACCTGCCACTCTAACCACTAGGCTACCTGCCACTTTAACCACTAGGTTACCTGCCACTCTAACCACTAGGCTACCTGCCACTCTAACCACTAGGTTACCTGCCACTCTAACCACTAGGTTACCTGCCACTCTAACCACTAGGTTACCTGCCACTCTAACCACTAGGTTACCTGCCACTCTAACCACTAGGTTACCTGCCACTCTAACCACTAGGATACCTGCCACTCTGACCACTACATTACCTGCCACTCTAACCACCAGGTTACCTGCCACTCTAACCACTAGGCTACCTGCCACTCTAACCACTAGGTTACCTGCCACTCTAACCAATAGGCTACCTGCCACTCTAACCACTAGGTTACCTGCCACTCTAACCACTAGGCTACCTGCCACTCTAACCACTAGGTTACCTGCCACTCTAACCACTAGGTTACCTGCCACTCTAACCACTAGGATACCTGCCACTCTAACCACTAGGTTACCTGCCACTCTAACCACTAGGTTACCTGCCACTCTAACCACTAGGATACCTGCCACTCTAACCACTAGGTTACCTGCCACTCTAACCACTAGGCTACCTGCCACTCGGTTACCTGCCACTCTACCCACTAGGCTACCTGCCACTCTAACCACTAGGTTACCTGCCACTCTAACCACTAGGTTACCTGCCACTCTAACCACTAGGCTACCTGCCACTCTAACCACTAGGCTACCTGCCACTCTAACCACTAGGCTACCTGCCACTCTAACCACTAGGTTACCTGCCACTCTGACCACTACGTTACCTGCCACTCTAACCACTAGGTTACCTGCCACTCTAACCACTAGGATACCTGCCACTCTAACCACTAGGAGACCTGCCACTCTGACCACTACATTACCTGCCACTCTAACCACTAGGATACCTGCCACTCTAACCACTAGGATACCTGCCACTCTGACCACTACATTACCTGCCACTCTAACCACCAGGTTACCTGCCACTCTAACCACTAGGCTACCTGCCACTCTAACCACTAGGTTACCTGCCACTCTAACCACTAGGCTACCTGCCACTCTAACCACTAGGTTACCTGCCACTCTAACCACTAGGTTACCTGCCACTCTAACCACTAGGTTACCTGCCACTCTAACCACTAGGATACCTGCCACTCTAACCACTAGGTTACCTGCCACTCTAACCACTAGGATACCTGCCACTCTGACCACTACATTACCTGCCACTCTAACCACCAGGTTACCTGCCACTCTAACCACTAGGCTACCTGCCACTCTAACCACTAGGTTACCTGCCACTCTAACCAATAGGCTACCTGCCACTCTAACCACTAGGTTACCTGCCACTCTAACCACTAGGCTACCTGCCACTCTAACCACTAGGTTACCTGCCACTCTAACCACTAGGTTACCTGCCACTCTAACCACTAGGATACCTGCCACTCTAACCACTAGGTTACCTGCCACTCTAACCACTAGGTTACCTGCCACTCTAACCACTAGGTTACCTGCCACTCTAACCACTAGGCTACCTGCCACTCGGTTACCTGCCACTCTACCCACTAGGCTACCTGCCACTCTAACCACTAGGTTACCTGCCACTCTAACCACTAGGTTACCTGCCACTCTAACCACTAGGCTACCTGCCACTCTAACCACTAGGTTACCTGCCACTCTAACCACTAGGCTACCTGCCACTCTAACCACTAGGTTACCTGCCACTCTGACCACTACGTTACCTGCCACTTTAACCACTAGGTTACCTGCCACTCTAACCACTAGGATACCTGCCACTCTAACCACTAGGATACCTGCCACTCTGACCACTACATTACCTGCCACTCTAACCACTAGGTTACCTGAAACTCTAACCACTAGGCTACCTGCCACTCTAACCACTAGGTTACCTGCCACTCTAACCACTAGGCTACCTGCCACTCTAACCACTAGGTTACCTGCCACTCTAACCACTAGGTTACCTGCCACTCTAACCACTAGGCTACCTGCCACTCTAACCACTAGGTTACCTGCCACTCTAACCACTAGGTTACCTGCCACTCTAACCACTAGGATACCTGCCACTCTGACCACTACATTACCTGCCACTCTAACCACTAGGTTACCTGCCACTCTAACCAATAGGCTACCTGCCACTCTAACCACTAGGTTACCTGCCACTCTAACCACTAGGCTACCTACCACTCTAACCACTAGGTTACCTGCCACTCTAACCACTAGGTTACCTGCCACTCTAACCACTAGGATACCTGCCACTCTAACCACTAGGTTACCTGCCACTCTAACCACTAGGTTACCTGCCACTCTAACCACTAGGTTACCTGCCACTCTAACCACTAGGTTACCTGCCACTCTAACCACTAGGCTACCTGCCACTCTAACCACAAGGCTACCTGCCACTCGGTTACCTGCCACTCTAACCACTAGGCTACCTGCCACTCTAACCACTAGGCTACCTGCCACTCTAACCACTAGGTTACCTGCCAGTCTAACCACTAGGATACTTGCCACTCTAACCACTAGGCTACCTGCCACTCTAACCACTAGGATGCCTGCCACTCTGACCACTAGGTTACCTGCCACTCTAACCACTAGGCTACCTGCCACTCTAACCACTAGGATGCCTGCCACTCTGACCACTAGGTTACCTGCCACTCTAACCACTAGGTTACCTGCCACTCTGACCACTAGGATACCTGCCACTCTAACCACTAGGATACCTGCCACTCTAACCACTAGGCTACCTGCCACTCTAACCACTAGGTTACCTGCCACTCTAACCACTAGGATACCTGCCACTCTGACCACTAGGATACCTGCCACTCTAACCACTAGGTTACATGCCACTCTAACCACTAGGTTACCTGCCACTCTAACCACTAGGCTACCTGCCACTCGGTTACCTGCCACTCTAACCACTAGGCTACCTGCCACTCTAACCACTAGGCTACCTGCCACTCTAACCATTAGGCTACCTGCCACTCTAACCACTAGGCTACCTGCCACTCTAACCACTAGGCTACCTGCCACTCTAACCACTAGGATACCTGCCACTAGGTTACCTGCCACTCTAACCACTAGGATACCTGCCACTAGGTTACCTGCCACTCTAACCACTAGGATACCTGCCACTAGGTTACCTGCCACTAGGTTACCTGCCACTCTAACCACTAGGATACCTGCCACTCTAACCACTAGGCTACCTGCCACTCTAACCACTAGGATACCTGCCACTAGGTTACCTGCCACTCTAACCACTAGGATACCTGCCACTAGGTTACCTGCCACTCTAACCACTAGGATACCTGCCACTAGGTTACCTGCCACTCTAACCACTAGGATACCTGCCACTAGGTTACCTGCCAATCTAACCACTATGATACCTGCCACTAGGTTACCTGCCACTCTAACCACTAGGATACCTGCCACTAGGTTACCTGCCAATCTAACCACTAGGATACCTGCCACTAGGTTACCTGCCACTCTAACCACTAGGATACCTGCCACTAGGTTACCTGCCACTCTAACCACTAGGATACCTGCCACTAGGTTACCTGCCACTCTAACCACTAGGATACCTGCCACTCTAACCACTAGGCTACCTGCCACTCTAACCACTAGGTTACCTGCCACTCTAACCACTAGGATACCTGCCACTCTAACCACTAGGTTACCTGCCACTCTGACCACTAGATTACCTGCCTCTGACCACTAGATTACCTGCCACTAACCACTAGGTTACCTGACACTCTGACCACTAGGATACCTGCCACTCTGACCACTAGGTTACCTGCCACTCTGACCACTAGATTACCTGCCTCTGACCACTAGATTACCTGCCACTAACCACTAGGATACCTGCCACTCTGACCACTAGGATACCTGCCGCCCTGTTCTAAGTTCTATTGTTTAATTAAATAATTTCCTGCCTTTGTTTCTTATTGAACGATACCCCCAGGTGTCCTAAAATTGATTTATTGAATAGCTTGACGGTCAATGTTATTACTAACGTCAAACAATTCTGTGTGTTAACATCGGCCTAGTAGTTATAGATAAAACACTTTTTTTTTTTGTTAAGTTAGAGAAATGCAGAAATAATCCTCTTGTTCCCTTTTCCTTGCATGCAGTGTAAGCAGATAGAGGCCAGCTATGGACCTAAACTCAAACACTCATAAACATACAAAGTTATTTTAACTCTCGCTACCGTTCGCAAAATAATCAATGGAAGTGATAGAGGCATGTGATCCCTGTGACCAAAATAACCTGAATTCAACTCAAATCAACTCTATATTGGGATTGACGTTACTGAAAGGTGATTTAGCCATAAAAAACATTTTTGTTCACATGCCCCTATCATCACCATTGATTGCTTAAAAACTGTTTTTGTTTATTTTTGACTGTTTTCATGGACAGACACTGTAAGGTACTTAATTGTGACCCAGAAATGATTTGATATTGAGATTAAACAACTGCATTGGTGTCACGATCGTCGTATTTAGGAGACCAAAGTGCAGCGTGGTGTGAATACATACTTTTAATTATACACGGGAAAAAACACGACCAGACCAGACCAGAATAGAAAAGAAAAGAATAGAATAGAATAGAATAGAATAGAATAGAATAGAATAGAAACTGAGTGCTAACATGCAACATCACATAGACAATAACCCTCGAACCACAATACAAAACAGGCTACCTAAATATGGTTCCCAATCAGAGACAACGACAAACACCTGCCACTGATTGAGAACCATATCAGGCCAAAACACATAGAAACAGACTAACTAGACATGCAACATAGAATGCCCACTCATATCACACCCTGACCAAACAAAACATAGAAACAAACAACGCAAATAATGGTCAGAGTGTGACAATTCTGGGGGAGGACTCAAAATTGCCCCACCTTCCTACAAAATACTTGATTTTATGTTTCAGAACCCACACACAATATAAATTATGTTTCAGAACCTACACACAATAGAAATGGTGTTTCAGAACCTACACACAATATAAATTATGTTTCAGAACCTACACACAATATAAATGGTGTTTCAGAACCTACACACAATATAAATTATGTTTCAGAACCTACACACAATATAAATGGTGTTTCAGAACCTACACACAATAGAAATGTAGGTCAACAGAAGTCTGACAGGGTAACGAGGACACATGCTGATGAAGGTGAGTTGATCCCACTGTCGTCACCATTCTTGTGTACTACTAAATCACTCAACCAAGGTGCCTGGTAACACTAGTTCTCTCACATCCTCCTCTCCACATTTCCTGTTGTTTTAAATATCTCTTCCTTCCCATCAGTTCTCTTTGTCATCTTGCTTGGACATGCCCCCATTGACTGAATCTACTAATAGTGCGTTTCCACTATCAGGCTGAGCTCCAGTGTTTGGCCCAGTAGTGTTGCCCTTTTGTGTTTCTACCTCTGATTCCTGGCCTCAAAAAAGCCCCCTAAAATTGCATTTTACTGGGCTCCATGTCAACATCTTGAGCAAAATGGCTTAAAGGTTAGTTTTCAATCTCACTGGAATAGTGTAATCTGAGTATACTTTAAGTTATTTTTACTGTGGAAATGTCAAGTTATGACACCTTAAAAGTCTATTGTAACTAATGGCACAATTGACCATTTTGTAGATATTTGCTATTCAATAAAATTACAATTGCAATAGTTTGGTTACCAAACACTGAACTTTTTAAGACCAATTCCCATACTATTTGAATAATTAAAGCAAATTAACTTGTGGAAAGGTATGAACACCTCACATAGTGTATTTCACTGCATGGGGTGTAACTGTTGAAGAAGGCGTGGACCAAAGTGCAGCGTGGTAAATATTCATACTTATATTTCAACTGAACAACAAATAACAAAACTCACAAACAGAATGAACGAAAACCCGAAACAGTCCTGTCAGGTGCAGAAACACAAAACAGAAAATAACTACCCACAAAAACGCTGTGAGGAAAAAGCTACCTAAGTATGGTTCCCAATCAAAGACAACGATCGACAGCTGTCGAATACAAAAACATAGAAAAAGGAACATAGAATGCCCACCCAACTCACTCCCTGACCAAACCAAAATAGAATGCATAAAAAGCTCTAAGGTCATGTGACAAGGGGGTCCAATAGAAACGCTTTCAGCAAAACTATGGAAAAGGATTTCTTTATAAGTAAAGAAATAAGTTCATATATGATCATTATGAGTATTAGAAGTCACACTAACATTATGTGAAAAATGCCATATTAGACAAAAATCTGAATTTTTAAAAGAACCCTTTCAATTCTACTACCCTAAATGAACTTCCTTCCTGACTCGACGTCTGACACAACTAGCCAATGATACCCCGCGGTGTTTACTGTAAACAGGCCTGCGCCATCTTCTAATCTTTTTATCGCATTGCAAATCCTGAGAGTTAGGGTTATTCTTAATTTCTTAATCGGGGGGGGGGGGGGGTATTAGGGTGTGATTTGCTGTCTGAAGTGCACTAGAACACTTAGATAAGGGGTTAGAGGTTGATGTCAATATGTCTACTTCCCCTTATTAGTCACATATAACATGTCTGATTCATTCTAAGTTACCCCTACAATTCACTGTGTTTACCTGAGTTTGTATCTGCACCTTGTGTATTGATACTTTTTGTTTTTCATAATCTTGTTGTTTGATGTGTTAGTAATGAAATATTTGCCCGTTCATATCAACACACTAGGTCTGTAACTTTTTAGTAGGTCAAACCGCCAATACAGACAGACAGCTACAAGGAAGTTGGAAACGTCTTATTCATTTCCATGGGAAGAAGGAAACACAACAAATCCATTTGTGTAAATGTTCCCCTCTCCAATTGGTCTATATTTTCAGACCATTCACACATAGCTCATGTGGTCATAGGCAGCATTAAACAATAACTTTGCATGCAAATGAAAATCAATACTCAAACAAAAGTAGATTGATTATATTTTCATATTTTTAATTGCCCTGCATGTGCATGAATCATGACATTTGCCGGACAATAAAACAACGCTGACTTGATCTGGATCCAATCAGTGTTAAGTTTCTCACATCGTTACATTGTAATTAGCTCACAGGGGATCATTTGATACAACAAGTCACTATAACTCAGTCTCAAGCAGTCTTTGTGCACCATCTATGTGGCATTCTGCTCATTACACCAAATCACTTCTTTTTTTTCTTCCTGAAAATGAATTAGACTTCAGTTACAGGCTCAGGCCACTGTGTGTCTTCATTGAGCGGTAACACATTCGACGAGAGGAGATACCCAGTTCACAATGGGTTAGTGCTATCAGGAATCCTTGGGACGTCCCTAACCCTAACCTTAATCCTTACCTAACCCTAACCTTAATCCTTACCTAACCCTAACCTTAATCCTTACCTAACCCTAACCTTAATCCTTACCTAACCCTAACCTTAATCCTTACCTAACCCTAACCGTAATCCTTACCTAACCCTAACGTTAACCCTTACCTAACCCTAACCTTAATCCTTACCTAACCTTAATCCTTACCTAACCCTAACCTTAATCCTTAGCTAACCCTAACCGTAATCCTTACCTAACCCTAACGTTAACCCTTACCTATAACCCTAACCGTAATCCTTACCTAACCCTAACGTTAACCCTTACCTATAACCCTAACCTTAATTCTTACCTAACCCTAACGTTAACCCTTACCTAACCCTAACCTTAATCCTTACCTAAACCTAACGTTAACCCTTACCTAACCCTAACCTTAATCCTTACCTAACCCTAACCTTAACCCTTATCGTAACCATTTGAAATTTCTACTTCAATGGAATGACTACTGACGTCCCAAGGATCCCAAATAGCAAGGGCCGTTCACAACGTTAGGTTTAGAATTGTTTGGTTAAAGGGGCAATCGGCAGTTGCCACATCCATTTTTGGACTTTTTTGATAAATGAATTATTAAGTACCCATTTATTCTTGAGGAATATAACTTATAAATGCTAAATAAGCTTAGTTTAATTGTCGTACCCCATCAGACCCCAAAATATAAGCTTGTTTTACTCGAATGGTTGTAAACAAAGTAAATGTCGCCTCAAAACATGGTTACAATTATAACATAAAAATAATTGTGATACCATAGATGGTCAGACCTTGCATCCATAGCTTTCACTCGCTGTACGTGGGTGGTTGCATTTCTCCAGCCCCATCCCTCAGTTTTTTACAAAAACGCTTTGTTGTTGTTTCAACTGCTGATTGGTCCTTTAAAGGGGAAGTGGCAGCCATGGATCACATTCATTCATCTTTATCAGTTAATTACAATCCTGTACTTTCACCTGTTTAGTGTGAATATATAAAACCCAATATGAATGTTGTCTTCTCTACCTCACAGTCATTGTGTGGATTGGAAAGTACCTGCCTGGCTTCCCAGCTGTGGTGGTGAATCTGATCTTTCCCTGTTAAAGACTAGTTGTGTGTAATCAATCTTGTCTAAATATGGGCACTTTGCTCATAGTCACGTGATTCCCATGGTGGTCTGTTTGATCTTGTGGTTTCACATCATTCTCTTTGTTTGAGAGTGCAGCAGAAGAATTCAGATATATCCTCCCTCTCTCATCATTGGCAGACCGTGTGAGAAGAAACACCCACTTTGTCCTTTGTTAGCAGCCCTGGCATATACAAGCAAATGTTTCCCAATTCCCAGTCACATTCACAACAGTCTGATGCAGTACTATACTGATCCCTTCAATTGCTCATCCCTAACAAGACTCAGGACAAGGCCCAGATGCAGATGCAGAAGCAGGAAGCAGACAGTTAGAATCTCAGATGCTTATTACAAAACAGGGGTTAGGCAAACTGCAGGTCCAGGGCAGGCAGAGGTCACTAATCCAAGGCAGTGTAAATCGGGGAAAGAACCGCAGGCAGGCTCAGGGCGGGCAGGATGGTCAGAACCGGGGAGGACTGGAAACCAGGTAAACACGCTGGTAAGACTTGACAAGACAAGACAAACTGGCAACAGACCAACAGAAAATGCAGATGTAAGTACACAGGGGATAATGGGAGACACCTGGTGGGGTGGAGACAAGCACAAGACAGGTGAAACAGGTCAGGGTGTGACAATGCAGCTTTTCAAAAACAGCGGTCCACTCCACACCACACCACTCTGAAGAGAAGCTGCTATTGAAAAGAGACACCCTACTACTTCCTGGTCCAGTGAATGGGATTTCTGTGTCACAATCATACTTGTCATTCTGACCTCAGAATGCCTCTCTCTGTTTCTCTGTGCTAGACAAGACCTCTAGTACAGATGTAGGATCTTAATTTGAGCCTGTTTGCTACAGAAATTAAATAATCTTACAGCAACAGGAAATGTGAATTATTATGTGGATTATAATGAATGGACATTTTTTGTTGTTGTAGGACTTGATTAAAAAAAAATTGGTATGGAAAATCAAGTCTGGAATTTTTTTAATGGAAATGACAAACCTTAAAATCCTTTGTAAACCTTGAATACACTACAAGTTTGCATATCCTGCCGTGCAGGAAACTTCCTACAACATCAGGATGATCAAACGAAGATATGCCATGCAGCTACGCTGTCTGTGGTTATTTGCTGCAGGTGACCGGAGGGGAGTGGTGCAGTAGTGCTTCACAGGCTACCATTTATTATACATTTTACTTGCAAACGACTGGTGGCTTTATGGAGTGCATCATTAGGTTGCTCTGAGCTAGTCAGTGCAACTGGTATAGTGACACAAGGACCAAACGAGCAAGGCGAATGCCCCGCCCACCTGAGGATTTGTCTTTTTCAGCAATCTATTTCCTGTGTTTGAGGGTTGCAAAAATCCACTTGTCACTTAAATCCCCCCATTAACGTTACGACCACAGAAATGTTTCAAACAATCCCCATTAATGGCTGAAATGGGCTCAAGGGGATACATTGGTTTTCCACTGAATCTGTAAGAATACGAAAGCTTCATCTGGGATTTAACACACTGTCTCGACACACTTACATCACAAAAAGAGAGGAAAGATAGCTTTATTTTGATGGGTGTAGATATTTCATTGGAATTGAAAAAAAGTGATCATTTAACACAGTTGAAATGTTTACAAATCAGAAGCGCTGAAATGAAAGAAACTTCCCGAAAATGACCACTCAGATTATAGTGATATTATATCTGATCTCACGAATAATGTATAGTATATTTAGATAAGTGTAATCTAGAGCCAAGCATGTGGATTTTTAAACTGGGGGTATTCTGCTACAGTAAACATGTCATCCCCCACAAATTATAAAGCAACCCCCCCCCCCCCCCCCCCCCCCCTTAGGCCAATTGAGATATCATGTGAGACTAACACATTTCAGTTAATTACCATAGCTCCAGCCTTGGGCCAATCAGTGTAATTTTGTAAATGACGGATCTCTATGGCAAGACGTATGTTGTTTTAGGTACTAGTCTAGAAAATATTGGGTTGAGAGACCAATAGTCAATAGATGCCACATATCAAGATTCTTGCAGATCGGTAATTCAGTGCCAGAAGACTAGCGTTTAAAGGGTTTTTCACAAAATTCAAAATGTCCGAAAATTCATAATGGCGGACCTTATGGTTTCCTTGTGAGGAGAGGGACATATGTACCGAATCTCAAGACTATAGGTCAAACTTGGTGAGGGGTGTGACCTTTCAGAGTTTGCGTTTTCAATGCTTGTATAGCGACACAATCTGCCCAACTCATTGTGATTTTTTTAACTGCTGGATCTCTATGGCAAGACGCATCGTCCACGAGTTCCCTCAAAATCAGGCCAAAGTTGTCTGATATATCCTGTGTGACTGACTAATATGCGAACGAACGTACAGACTGACAGAGACAGATCCACAATGAGGCAGTCTAGACAGAGCAGGTGAGTGCAGGTAGGGTTGACAGACAGGTAAGTGCAGGTAGGGTTGACAGACAGGTAAGTGCAGGTAGGGTTGACAGACAGGTAGGTGCAGGTAGGGTTGACAGACAAGTGAGTGCAGGTAGGGTTGACAGACAGGTAAGTGCAGGTAGGGTTGACAGACAGGTAAGTGCAGGTAGGGTTGACAGACAGGTAAGTGCAGGTAGGGTTGACAGACAGGTAAGTGCAGGTAGGGTTGACAGACAGGTGAGTGCAGGTAGGGTAGACAGACAGGTGAGTGCAGGTAGGGTAGACAGACAGGTGAGTGCAGGTAGGGTAGACAGCGTAGGTGAGTGCAGGTAGGGTAGACAGCGTAGGTGAGTGCAGGTAGGGTAGACAGAGCAGGTACGTGCAGATAGGGTAGACAGAGCAGGTACGTGCAGGTAGGGTAGACAGCGTAGATGAGTACAGGTAGGGTAGACAGCGTAGGTGAGTGCAGGTAGGGTAGACAGCGTAGGTGAGTGCAGGTAGGGTAGACAGAGCAGGTACGTGCAGGTAGGGTAGACAGAGCAGGTACGTGCAGGTAGGGTAGACAGACAGGTGAGTGCAGGTAGGGTAGACAGAGCAGGTGAGTGCAGGTAGGGTAGACAGAGCAGGTACGTGCAGGTAGGGTAGACAGACAGGTAAGTGCAGGTAGGGTAGACAGAGCAGGTACGTGCAGGTAGGGTAGACAGACAGGTAAGTGCAGGTAGGGTAGACAGAGCAGGTAGGATAGACAGACAGGTAAGTGCAGGTAGGGTAGACAGAGCAGGTAGGATAGACAGACAGGTAAGTGCAGGTAGGGTAGACAGAGCAGGTAAGATAGACAGACAGGTAAGTGCTGGTAGGGTTGACAGAGCAGGTGTGTCGTGGTTGCAGCCCTGTTCCTCACCGCTATGTTAATTTATTAATATATGCAAATAGACCTAGACCATCTGTGTGAACGTGTCTTAGGCATGTTGCAAGGGGGCATGAGGGCTGGAGATGTGGCCAGGGCAATAAATTGCAATGTCCGTACTGTGTTACGCCTAAGACAGAGCTACAGGGAGACAGGATGGACAGCTGATCGTCCTCGCAGTGGCAGACCACGTGTAACAACACCTGCACAGGATCGGTACCTCCAAACATCACATCTCCGGGACAGGTCCAGGATGGCAACAACAACTGCCCGAGTTACACCAGGAACGCACAATCCCTCCATCAGTGCTCAGACTGTCCACAATAGGCTGAGAGAGGCTGGACTGAGGGCTTGTAGGCCTGTTGTAAGACAGCTCCTCACCAGACCTCACCGTCAACAACGTCACCTATGGGCACAAACCCATCATCGCTGGACCAGACAGGACTGGCAGAAAGTGCTCTTCACTGAGGAGTCGTGGTTTTGTCTCACCAGGGGTGATGGTCGGATTTGCGTTTATTGTCGAAGGAATGAGCGTTACACCGAGACCTGTACTCTGGAGAGGGAACGATTTGGAGGTGGAGGGTCCGTCATGTCTGGGGCGGTGAGTCACAGCATCATCTGACTGAGCTTGTTGTCATTGCTGGCAATCTCAATGCTGTGCGTTACAGGGAAGACATCCTCCTCCCTCATGTGGTACCCTTCCTGCAGGCTCATCCTGACATGACCCTCCAGCATGACAATGCCACCAGCCATACTGCTCGTTCTGTGCGTGATTTCCTGCAAGTCATGAACGTCAGTGTTCTGCCATGGCAAGTGAAGAGCCCGGATCTCAATGCCAATGAGCACGTCTGGGACCTGTTGGATCGGAGGGTGAGGTCTAGGGCCATTCCCTCCAGAAATGTCCGGGAACTTGCATGTGCCTTGGTGGAAGAGAGGGGTAACATCTTAAAGCAAGAACTGGCAAATCTGGTGCAGTCCGTGAGGAGGAGATGCACTGCAGTACTTAATGCAGCTGGTGGCCACACCAGATACTGACTGTTACTTTTGATTTTGACCCCCCTTTTGTTCAGGGACACATTATTCAATTTCTGCTAGTCACATGTCTGTGGAACTTGCTCATTTTCTGTCTCAGTTGTTGAATTTTGTTTTGTTCACACAAATATTTACATATGTTAAGTTTGCTGAAAATAAACGCAGTTGACAGTGAGAGGACATTTATTTTTTTGCTAAGTTTACAGTGGGGCAAAAAAGTATTTAGTCAGCCACCCATTGTGCAAGTTCTCCCACTTAAAAAGATGAGAGAGGCCTGTAATTTTCATCATAGGTACACTTCAACTATGACAGACAAAATGAGAAAAGAAATCCAGAAAATCACATTGTAGGATTTTTAATGAATTTATTTGCAAATTATGGTGGAAAATGAGTATTTGGTCACTATCAAAAGTTTCTCAATACTTTGTTATATACCCTTTATTGGCAATGACAGAGGTCCAATGTTTTCTGTAAGTCTTCACAAGGTTTTCACACACTGTTGCTGGTATTTTGGCCCATTCCTCCATGCAGATCTCCTCTAGAGCAGTGATGTTTTGGGGATGTTGCTGGGCAACATGGACTTTCAACTCCCTCCAAAGATTTTCTATGGGGTTGAGATCTGGAGACTGGCTAGGCCACTCCAGGACCTTGAAATGCTTCTTACGAAGCCACTCCTTCGTTGCCCGGGCGGTGTGTTTGGGATCATTGTCATGCTGAAAGACCCAGCCACGTTTTATCTTCAATGCCCTTGCTGATGGAAGGAGGTTTTCACTCAAAATCTCATGATTCATGGCTCCATTCATTCTTTCCTTTACACGGATCAGTCTGATAGGAACCTATATATCATTTCAAAGATTCACTCTGAAGATCCATGGCCTAGCTATACAAAGAGCTCTACAGGGCCCAACCCTAAGGAGGATCTACAAGAGCCTTAGTTCCCAATTTTATTTATTTTTATCTTATCTTCATTTAACTAGGCAAGTCAGTTAATAACAAATTCTTATTTTCAATGATGGCCTAGGAACAGTGGGTTAACTGCCTGTTCAGGGGCCGAACGACAGATTTGTACCTTGTAAGCTCGGGGGTTTGAAATTGCAACCTTCCGGTTGCTAGTCCACCACTCTAACCACTAGGCTACCCTGCCGCCCCAATCACCTAAAGCCCAATCCCAATCCCCAATCCCCCATCCCCAAGGCCCAGTGCCCAATCCCAATCCCCAATACCCAAGGCCCAATCCCCAGGGCCCAATCCCAATCCCAATCCCCAAGGTCCCAATCCCCAAGGCCCAATCCCCAATCCCCAAGGCCCAATCCCCAATCCCCAAGGCCCAAGGCCCAATCACCAAGGTCCAATCCCCAATCCCCAAGGCCCAAGGCCCAATCCCCAAGGCCCAATCCCCAAGGCCCAATCCCCAAGGTCCAATCCCCAATCCCCAAGGCCTAAGGCCCAAGGCCCAATCCCCAATGCCCAATGCCCAATCTCCAATACCCAAGGCCCAATCCCTAATACCCAATGCCCAATCCTCAAGGCCCAATTCTCAAGGTCCAATCCACAAGGTCCAATCCCAAAGGCCCAATCCCCAATACCCAATCCCCAATCCCCAATGCCCAATCCCCAAGGCCCAATTCCCAAGGCCCAATCCCCAATCTCCAAGGCCCAATCCCCAATGCCCAATCCTCAAGGCCCAATACCCAAGGCCCAATCCCCAATACCCAAGGCCCAATCCCCAATACCCAATGCCCAATCCTCAAGGCCCAATCCCCAATGCACAGTTCTCAAGGCCCAATCCCCAATGCCCAGTTCTCAATGCCCAATCCCAAAGGTCCAATCCCCAAGGTCCAATCCCCAAGGTTCAATCCCCAAGGCCCAATCCCCAAGGTCCAATCCCCAAGGTCCAATCCCCAAGGCCCAATCCCCAAGGTCCAATCCCCAAGGTCCAATCCCCAAGGTCCAATCCCCAAGGCCCAATCCCCAAGGTCCAATCCCCAAGGTCCAATCCCCAAGGCCCAAGACTCTTCTGAATGTATTACTCCTCATGCAAATGTGTCTTTCCAAGGACAGGACTCCAGTTCTCCTTCAGATGAATCACTTCCATTCAGCCCCCAGAACAGTTGACTATTATACCAGACTGTGCATTATAATACCATCCTTCCTTGTTGAAAGACTATGTGCATCTGCACTGTGCATAATACATTACTACCATACTTCCACAAAGCCAATGAGTGTATCTATCTCTAATCCATCTCCATCTAAATCATGTGGAGACTGACTGATATGTAACTGAGTGGTTGTTTTCTGCATGACTTAATGGTATTTTGGTGGCTTGCCGCTGGTTAAGGGACAGTGAGCATCAGTTACGTGGTGGCTGGGACTCGGCAGGAGGAGGGTGCCCCTGGAGAGGGGGTGTGAAGGGGAGATTCTGTGAGCTCCTTCCAGGGGCGGGAGGCTGACTCTCAGGGGCACAGTCGGCTGCAGCTGTTCTCTGAGCTGGTTTATGGCTGCAGATGGGCAGAAATGAGTGGTGGAGCACAGCATGGCTCTGTCATACCCCCCCCCCCCACGCCCCCCCTTCTGGCAGGGACACAGAGTATGAGCCCACCATACCACAAGTGAATCCGAAGGCCTTGGGTCAGCCATGTCCAGTGTGTGTGTGTGTGCATGTTTTGCGTGCATGCATGCGGGCATGTGTGTGTGTGGGGGTATATGTGTATGTGTGACACTCACGCGTTGCAGTCATGAGGTTGGCTCAATGGCTGTGTTGATCCACTCTCCATGGAGGGTGTGGGAGGGTTGTGGGGGCGAATGGGTGACCAATGAACACACTGTCTTATTGTATGGGTCGCTACTGGACATGCTGGGATTTGTAACGCAATATGGATTTCACTCATTTGATTGGCAAGTGAGGCTGGACTTCCTTTTGATTCATCACGACCTGTTTGATTAGTGTGAGGGTTAGGATTGGTGGAATTAGTCATATAGTGTGGGAAGAGAGAGAGAGAGAGAGAGAGAGAGAGAGAGAGAGAGAGAGAGAGAGAGCAAGAGAGAGAGCAAGAGAGAGCAATGTTTACATGTTGAGGTATTTTATTCATGTTTTACTGCAAATTAACAGACTTCTTACACCCTGCTGGAAGAAACGGCATAGTCCAGCATAGGCTAGTCATGCTGGTCACGCTCCTTTTCTGTGTTTTTGCTGGTCACCAGTCTTGTCTGTGATTTTGTTGGTCACCGGTCTTGTCTGTGTTTTTGCTGGTCACCGGTCTTGTCTGTGTTTTTGTTGGTCACCAGTCTTGGCTGTGTTTTTGTTGGTCAGCAGTCTTAGCTGTATTTTTGTTGGTCACCAGTCTTGGCTGTGTTTTTGTTGGTCACCAGTCTTGGCTGTGTTTTTGTTGGTCAGCAGTCTTAGCTGTGTTTTTGTTGGTCACCAGTCTTGTCTGTGATTTTGTTGGTCACCAGTCTTTCGCTGTGTTTCTGTTGGTCACCAGTCTTGTCTGTGTTTTTGTTGGTCACCGGTCTTGGCTGTGATTTTGTTGGTCACCAGTCTTTTGCTGTGTTTTGAGCAGTGTTGACCAACATACCATTTATATGTTGGTCACCAGTGTACCAGTATATGTTGGTCACCAGTGTACCAGTATATGTTGGTCACCAGTGTACCAGTATATGTTGGTCACCAGTGTACCAGTATATGTTGGTCACCAGTGTACCAGTATATGTTGGTCACCAGTGTACCAGTATATGTTGGTCACCAGTGTACCAGTATATGTTGGTCACCAGTGTACCAGTTTATGTTGGTCACCAGTGTACCAGCATCAAGGTGCTTCATTATTTAAGACATTACATTACTTACAGGTAACTGCCAGAATAAAGGAACCACCAGCATAATGTCTTAACTGGGCATTGGGCCACGGCCAGCCGTCAGAACAGCTTGCTACACCACTCTCCCAACAGAAATACCATAATTTGGTGTTTTGCTGATGGTAGTCGGAACACACTGTCTCAGGCGCTGCTCCAGAATCTCCTATAAGTGTTGAGATTTGGTGACTGACTCACTGACTGACACACACACACACACGCGCGTGGGAAACATACTATGTAGATGACTCTAAGTATAATAGGTCGTTAATTGCTTAATTATCTCAGGAACCACACCTTTGTGTGGGAACACCTGCTTTCAAAAGACTTTATATTCCTCATTTCCTCGTGTTCCCTTTATTTTGGGCAGTTACCTGTATATCACAAGACCTTACTTCGAGGGCCTAGTTTTTCCCTGATAGAGTGGCCACATCAGGCCTGCAAGTCACATTATGATTCCAGTCATTGCGCTAACGCTAGTTAGCATTGGCTCGTGAAACTACCTCTAACTTCCTTCATACTAAAAAATTATATCCATGATGGTATCTCTTGTAGCTAATGGTATTCATAAAAATCCCCCCCAAAATATTTTCAAAATTAAAATCCCCCCCCCCCCCCCTCCCCCCCAACAGCTCAGACCCCAGTTTGAAAACCCCTGAGCTAGACCATTCTGGACCAGCATCATCAGCATAAACTGGTCCACAGCATCACCAGCTGGTCAGCCAGTCTAACCAGCTAGATCATGCTGGTCAGACCAGCTTGACCAACATAGACCAGCTTGAAATGTAGACTGGCCTATGCTGTATTTTTCAGCAGGCCAGCTAGGGAGAGACAGTCTACATGACCTACCTGTTATGAGAATATGGTTTCCTGAAAAACAAGATCTCTAAGGATTTTTCCTTTTACTTTGGCGCATTGATCAACAATTAGCTGTGGGCTGTTGTATTGATTTTCCACTGGGCGTGACAGAGGGTCAGGAGTGTTGAGGATGAAAACAAGCACCAATCCTCCCGTCTTCTCTACCTGCTCCTCCTCCATTTTTAATGCACTGGGCTGGAACAGCTCCAGGGGAAAAAAACAACTGTGACTAACGTCACCATTCCTCTTGAAAGATGGCCCCTCTGGAAATCCTGCCTCACACCACTCCAGACCTCTCACAGGGAAGAGAAATACCTTTTAAATTCCTCTAGCTTCCAGTCTATTCCAGTCATTCACTCCACAACCTCCTTATCTCAAGGCCAAGTCATCACATTGTTCTGCGATAGGCGAGGTGCCGTCAATTAAGTCAGCTAAAATAAATTGAATACAAACACCATTTCATGGGTGTGAAACAATGGATGCAGAGGAAGCAAGCGAGGGGAGGATGGCATGGAATGGAATAGTGTGGCATGGAATGGAATAGTGTGACATGGAATGGAATAGTGTGGCATGAAATGGAATAGTGTGGCATGGAATGGAATAGTGTGGCATGAAATGGAATAGTGTGACATGGAATGGAATAGTGTGGCATGGAATAGTGTGGCATGGAATGGAATAGTGTGGCGTGAAATGGAATAGTGTGGCATGGAATAGTGTGGCATGGAATGGAATAGTGTGGCGTGAAATGGAATAGTGTGGCATGGAATGGAATAGTGTGGCATGGAATGGAATACTGTGGCATGGAATGGAATAGTGTGACATGGAATGGAATAGTGTGGCA
The DNA here is from genome assembly GCF_045791955.1 of Oncorhynchus clarkii lewisi. Classification (NCBI taxonomy): domain Eukaryota; kingdom Metazoa; phylum Chordata; class Actinopteri; order Salmoniformes; family Salmonidae; genus Oncorhynchus; species Oncorhynchus clarkii. Next base: position 7,989,669 of record NC_092147.1, read on the forward strand.
TGGAATGGAATACTGTGGCATGAAATGGAATAGTGTGGCATGAAATGGAATAGTGTGGCGTGAAATGGAATACTGTGGCATGAAATGGAATAGTGTGGCATGGAATGGAATAGTGTGACATGGAATGGAATAATGTGGCATGGAATGGAATAGTGTGGCATGAAATGGAATAGTGTGGCATGGAATGGAATAGTGTGACATGGAATGGAATAGTGTGACATGGAATGGAATAGTGTGGCATGGAATGGAATAGTGTGGCATGGAATGGAGTTAATCGGGGTGTTTCCCAAACTCAGTCCTCTGGGACCCCGAGGGGTGCACGTTTTGGATTTTTGCCCCTAACACTACACAGCTGATTAAAATAATCAAACCTTGATGATGAGTTGATTATTTGAATCAGCTGTGTAGTGTTAGGGGGCAAAACAAACCATAAAAACGTGCACCCCTCGGTGTCCCGAGGACCGAGTTTGGGAAACCCTGAGGTAACGGAATGGCCTCAACCACATGGAAACTGTGCGTTTGACACCATTCGTGTTTGACGCGTTTGAGACCATTCCATTTATTCTGATCCAGACATTACTATGAGCCTGTTCTCCCCAGTTAAAGTGCCCTGAGATTACTGTGTGGAAGGGTTGGACAGACACATTCCTTCATTTATTAATGTCTCCTTGAAATGTGGATAAGGAAAGACGTGTTTATGCCGACAGAAAGGAGAAAACAACATGGAAAATGAGTCATTCTGAGCTTTTAATCTCTTGGGGTTTGTAGAATAGAATAGAACGTGAAACTGTTTACTGATTGGTGGAGGCCACTGAGGGGAGTGCGGCTCATAATAATGTCTGGAATGGTGTCCATGGAATGGCATCAAACACCTGGTAACCAATGTGTTTGATGTATTTGAATCCATTCCACTGAATCCGCTCCTGTCATTACCACAAGCCCGTCCTCCCCAATTAAAGTGCCACCAAACTCCTGTGTTAGTGATATATCAAAATCACATTTCTCTACATTCAGAGTGTACACACTTCCCCATTATCCATTAGTGCTCTGTGTGACCTATGAGCGCAAGATGTTAAAAAGGTTGAATACACCTTTTTTCAAAATGTCATGCTCACTGGGTTTCACAACACCCTCTGAATGGCACACATACACAATCCATGTCTCAATTATCTCAAGGCTTAAAAATCCTTCTTTAACCTGTCTCCTCAACCTCCATCTCCACTGATCAAAGTGGATTTAAACAAATCACATCAATAAGGGATCATAGCTTTCACCTGGATTCACCTGGTCAGTCTATGTCATGGAAAGAGCAGGTGTTCCTAATGTTTTGTACACTCAGTGTATGAAGACAGCAAAATAAATCCCACCTTAATTATTTAATTTCACCAGTTTCAGTTGGTTTCATTAAATGACATGTTACCACCACCCAATAACATGATTGCAATCTCCTAATTTGTTTCGGGGAAGGGGGACATGCCACTCAAAATAATGAGTGAACAAACTAATTATGGGGCAATCTAATTAGTTTGTAATGGAGATACTCTCCCCAACTATTCACACAGATGGGAAATACAAAACCTCCCAGATTATAGGGATTACCCAAATCAGACAAAGATTTTACGGACCCCACATTGTTGAATGACAGCAGGGGGTTTTGGAAGGGTTAAGATTTCTAGTCATCTTTATCTCTCTCTGGTTCATCGTTAGGGAACAAATCACTGTTGTTCCTGTCCCATATATCACTGTTGTTCCTCTAGTCTCATATATCAGTCTGTATATTTGGTCCTGTCTTGGTGTGGTGTAGAGTCAGGGTAGGTCCATCCATACATGACAGAGTAGTGGATTGATACTCAGGTTATTAGTAGTGGGTTGATGCTCAGGTTATTAGTAGTGGGTTGATGCTCAGGTTATTAGTGAACACCGGTGAATGACAGAGCCAATGAGCTTCCAGAGCCGAGAAGCTGTAACAGGAGCAGAATAATATTTCTGCCTGTGACTATATTACCAGGGATGAAAAATCTGAACTCCTCATGAGGGGCCGCAGTTGCTCGCAGATCTGCGTACCCACATCCGTACCCACACATGCAGTCAGAGCTGGCCCTAGCCTTTTCGAGCCCTAAGTGACATTTTGTTGGGGGGGGCCCGCCCTAAAGTTACATTTTGTTGGGGGGGCCCACCCGGGGGGGCCCACCCGGGGGGGCCCACCCTAAAGTGACATTTTGTTGACCCTAAAGTGACATTTTGTTGGGGGGCCCGCCCGGGGGGACATTTTGTTGGGGGGGCCCGCCCGGGGGGACATTTTGTTGGGGGGGCCTGCCCGGGGGGACATTTTGTTGGGGGGCCCGCCCGGGGGGACATTTTGTTGGGGGGCCCGCCCTAAAGTGACATTTTGTTGGGGGGCCCCGCCCGGGGGGACATTTTGTTGGGGGGGGCCCGCCCGGGGGGACATTTTGTTGGGGGGGCCCGCCCGGGGGGACATTTTGTTGGGGGGGCCCCGCCCGGGGGGACATTTTGTTGGGGGGGCCCCGCCCGGGGGGACATTTTGTTGGGGGGGCCCGCCCGGGGGACCCGCATTTTAATGCCCCTTTTCTTGACAGTGCAGAGAAAACATTTAAGTTTCGGGTTAATTTCCTGCAATTCTACACATTTTGCAATGGTGTGTAGAGAAAATATTGCAGTTTTAAAGCAAGCTAGCTGCAATACTACACATTTTGCCATGGAGCGTAGAGAAGATTTTGCAGTTCTACATCTAATTCCATGCAATTACACAAATTTTTCCATGGGGTGGAGAGAAAAATTGGCAGTTTTAGAGCTAATCTCCTGCAATATTACTAATTTTGCCATAGGGTGGAGATAAATGTTTGCAGTTTTGAATATGATATCTGAGTTAAAGTGACTATAAAATAAATGGGAGCCACCCCGGTCTGTAATTTTACCATGATTAATACAAGTTTGGATACTGTAGCTGGCTAGACTAATTTACCAATCTTAAAAATCTTACCTGATTAGCGCTAATTGAGTGACTGCCAGTGACTGACATAACAAGAGGAAAACTATTGATTCACAACCTAATTTCAAAATGGCACCTGGTGTTTTCTACTATTCTAACTCTCAACTGTTGAGACTCTGACTGACTTTCATTTTTATTTTATGTGTCAATAATTCGCGGTCCCTTTTCTTCCTTCTTTTTTTTTTAAAGGGGTGCGGGCTAGTTGCCCATCCCATCCCTGGCCATCCCTGGATTATACAATAGGACTATTGTAAGGGTGCTATGACATATTAGTGAGTGACCATATCAGGGTTGCCTTGCCAGCCGTTTACTATTGCTGAGTAATTTCCTCAGTAAAAAAAAAAAAAAAACAGGTCAGCTTTCTGTCCATGACTCGTTGGCTGAGTGACTCACTCAGTTGGTTGGTCAAACTACCTCCACCCAACAAGGGTTGGCCTGGAAACCAACGACATAGAATGGATATGGGCGTGGTCAGCTGATTGGAGGTTCTGACTAGAGGGAGCATAGCTACGACCAGAAGTTTATTTTTTGTAGCAGGTTACGAGAATTTATGCAGAAGGTTAGCATGATTAACTTGGCAGGTTAGGAGAAGGTTAGGATTGGGGTTGGCTATTTGACAACACACAGTTAAGGCAAGGTGAAACTCCACGTATTCTGGACTAAGTTATTCTACCTAGGTGAAAAGAAACTAATGCTATATTGTTATGTTCCTCTGCAGCTGTCTAGAAAAACAAAAACTTTCACATACAGTAACAATGGTTATTTCAATAAGGAAATAAGAGAAGGAAGTTGTGTGTATTTATATAACAGAGTCTGGTTTGTTGAGGAACGCTTACTTAAACCTCTTGGCCCCTTGGGAGCATCAGGCTTCCACCATGGCTCTCCACCTCAGTCTCTTCTGTGAGAAGGCGTTTGCCTCTAGCAAGGAGACCCCTAGCTTTACTCAGTGGAGCGTCTCCACTTGTTTTTTGGCCTTCCCTGCCTGAACATATTACTTAGAACCTTTGTATCAATCTGTGACAAGTGCATGAACTTTGAACTCAGCAAAACAAACCACACCTCTGAAGAAAATAGTCCCAACAGGGCAATATCATGCAAATTCTCAGGGTGCAAAGTGTTTGGATTGGATGAATTGCGCAAGGGGTAGAGTCATGGGTTATAACTCAGCCAAAAGAGAGAGAGAGGGCCAAGGGATGAATGAATCATCCTAGGTATAAAAAAATATAAAAAATATCAGAGACAATGGTCACATTCTGCCTCTCTGGGGAAGTGAAATGATGCCTACACTCAGATGATGTTCTTTTTGTAAGAACAAGTTGATGAGAACATGTGGAAAGGGTGGTCCCAGATGTGTTTGTGCTATCATCAATTTGCCATGACAACGAGAGACAACGAGTTGACATGATAGAACAAAGATCTGCGACCTGGCTAGAAAGAGGTTGCTCTGTTTACCACTTTTTTGGGGTTATATGCGACATACAGCTTCTGAGAAAATGCCAAAGATCTATTGTATCATGCTGTACCCATGCAGATGGCGATTAACAAACTGAATAAACATCTACTCCAATATGTTACACCCTGAGTAAGTTAATATGTAACCAACGGGTGTCTTTATTTTGTACGACACATTGATTGTAATAGGCGTCACACTGGTCTGACCTGCCACAAGAACTTATGCTCGTTCAATCACATGCATTAAATGTCTCCAAATATGGAGACCTCTATTTTCTAATAAAGTGGAGCTAAATAGGCTAGTTTGGGTTCTCAGACTTGTTTGTTGTAAAATAAGTAACATTGCAAACTGACTTAACTGACTAATTGTAGACTGACTAACTGTCTAATACAAAAAAAATGGACAGTTAAATGTCACTATTGCACGCTTTCAATCATACATATCTGACAAATTATCTCACAAGAATCTGACGATGATCATTGATGATGATATATGCCATCAATTGAATAGAAATTCCAATGACATACTTGGATTCATAAAGGACATCGTGGCGGGAAAAGAAGGACTATGTATGCATGTCATATGAAAAATGTAATCTGTCACTAGTCAGAAGGAGCATACTGCTTGTGTAAAATACCACATAAGATCGACATGCAAACGATAATAATTAGCAGCCTATTGACAAGTTAGTAAAATAGATACCACGCCGTACATATCATTCTTATGAACAGTTATTTTATTCATCCGCGACAACCGACGATTTGCAATAAAGTTCAGCCTAACAACGACTGTGCGGAGTGATTTATTTAAGGACTACACCCAAGCGCAACCCGTTGGCTGTGTGGCTTCTCTTTTTCTGCCCAAACCCAGAAGACAGCGGGGACGAGACGGAGCCGGGGAATTGTTGGAGACTTCAAAATCACCGAAAGAAAATACAGCTTATAGAACCATCACTGTTGCTCTAGAGTACCTGTCACATATATATATATTTAAAAAAAAATCTATATATATTTCCACATTTGAACTAATACGCAAGTATGTCCTGGCAAGGCTACGTGGATAACCTGATGGCCGATGGCAGCTGCCAGGACTCCGCCATTGTTGGTTACACGGACTCCAAATATGTCTGGGCATCGTTTCCCGGTGGTACATTTGTTAACATAACGGTAAGGACATTTTAATAATAATTAAGACTAATCTACGAACCCGGTAAATGCTGGTATTTTAGTCTGTTGTTTAAATATGGGTGTTGGGGCCCTGCCTATAAGAGGGAAAGCCCCAGACGGATCGATAAGGCAGACAGGCAGCATGTGTGTTAGCTAGTGAGTTCACTAACACATGGTATCCGGTGTTCTTCGGTACAGCTATTAGACTTTTCACATAGTTATTTTAAATATTTAGTGAATAGGTTTAGGACCACAAACTACATTTTTAAATGAGTTGTGATCTAGCAAACTAACTTAACTTTAATCAGCCGACTGACATTTTTTAAAACTAGATATCAACACATTAGCCAGGCTATTTTTGGCTTCTTTTAGCAAGGTAACTCCCCACATTTTTAAGCGTTAAAAGCGTGCGTTCAGAAACTTGTTAACACAAATGATAAATTGAAACCAGTTTCCTGTTATATTTACCCGGCAATGCGGGCTTTGGGAGGAGTGGCTGCGAAAAATGGCACAATATCTCAGGTCATCCAGATTCCAATATAATTAGGCAAAGTTGGCGGATCATTGCGCTTCATGCACAGTTAAATGTACCATTGTGGAGTTCGTAAATGCGTTTGTGAATCAGGGCCTTCGCTGCAATGCTGCCGCCCCTTTTAATTTCCCAAGATGGCGCCTGCTTTCATTCATTTGTACCCTTCCAGTCTACGCAAGTAATCGTATGGAAACTTAAATGTATATGCACCATCTCGAAGCACATTGGTCGTTGTACAATAATCTACCATACAATTAGTTTGGACGTTTATTAAGTTAACGTATTGCATCCCTCTTGGTCATTCATTAACCCTCCATTTTGTTAGTTAGCAAGCATGGAAATGAACTATTTAGCAAAGATTGCTTGTGTTGTCAATTTCCAGATTGCAGCGTTTAAATTCGCTCGCGCGGCAGGGCATTTCTTCTGTAGTTTCCGTCAGGCTCGTAGTTGGATACATGCTAGATTGATAAAACATGTTTTTTAGCTACCAAACGTTGACTATCTTTCTAGCTAGGATGGGACTGCGGCAGGATGTATGATACCACACTACAATTGAAATTGCGGGTCCTGTATCGATATCCGTGTGTTAATGGGGGTTAATTTTCAGTGAGCTGCTTCCTTGTCACTATTCTAGTTAGCCGCTTTGCTAAGCTATGGCTAGACAGTTAATCATTAGCTGTTTTGTACCCTGGGCACATTCTCATGGATGTGAAATGAACGAGTTGGCACTTGCTCTGTTAGTCTTATGGTCAAATGTTACAGGTTGTAGGCAAGCTGTCAACAGTCAAGTTGTCCTACTGTATATTGCCTCTGTGGACAGCGTTGCTCTGGTTTCAGCTAACCTCAAGGCCGTCATTGTAAATAAGAATTTGTTCTTAACTCACTTGCCTAGTTGAATAAATAAAATGAAAAAAACTATAGTGTTTTAGACTGACTTATAGGAGGAGGCCAGCTAGGGCTAGTCTAATATCCTAAAATTCGATTTATCAAACATACAAATCTAGAGGTCGACCATTATGATTTTTCGATACCTATTATCGGAGGACCATAAAAGCCGATCGCGATTAATCGGACAATTTTTTAAATTTGTAATAATGACAATTACAACAATACTGAATTAACACTTATTTTAACTTAATATAATACATCAATAAAATCAATTTAGCCTCAAGTCAATAATGAAACATGTTCAATTTGGTTTAAATAATGCACAAACAAAGTGTTGGAGAAGAAAGTAAAAGTGCAATATGTGCCATGTAAGAAAGCTAACGTTTCAGTTCCTTGCTCAGAACATGAGAACATATGAAAGCTGGTGGTTCCTTTTAACATGAGTCTTCAATATTCCCAGGTAAGAAGTTTTAGGTTGTAGTTATTATAGGACTATTTCCCTCTATCATATGTATTTCATTAACCTTTGACTTTTGGATGTTCTTATAGGTACTTTAGTATTGCCAGTGTAACAGTATAGTTTTCGTCCCTCTCCTCGCTCGAACCAGCAACACAACGACAATTAGCACGTGCTAACTTGCTAGCCATTTCTCTTTGGTTATACGAGCCTCATCTCGGGAGTTGATAGGCTTGAAGTCATAAACAGCGCAATGCTTGACGCACAACGAAGAGCTGCTGGCAAAACGCACGAAAGTGCTGTTTGAATGAATGTTTACGCGCCTGATTCTGCCTTCCATCGCCCAGTCAGATACTTGTATGCTTGTATGCTCAGTCAGATTATATGCAACGCAGGACACGCTAGATAATATCTAGTAATATCATCAACCATGTGTAGTTAACTAGTGGTTATGATTGATAAACTTATTTTATAAAAAATTAATGCCAGCTAGTGACTTTTACCTTGGTTTACTGCATTTGCATAACAGGCAGCCTCCTTGTGGAGTGCAACAAGAAAGAGGCAGGTCGTTATTGCGTTGGTCTAGTTAACTGTACGTTTGCAAGATTGGATCCCCCGAGCTGACACTGTGAAAATCTGTCGTTCTGCCCCTGAACAAGGCAGTTAACCCACTGTTCCTAGGCTGTCATTGAAGATAAGCATGTGTTCTTAACTGACTTGCCTAGTTAAATAAAGGTGTAAAAAAAATCGGCGCCCAAAAATACCGATTTGCGATTGTTATGAGAACTTGGCCCTAATTAATCGGCAGACCTCTATACAAAACAAAGGGGTGGTATAGTCTTAACAGTTAGTAGGTAGGTAGGTAGCCTGGCAGGTAGGAGTGTTGGGCCAGTAACTGAAAGGTTGCTGGGTTGAATCCCTGAGCTGACAGTAAAAATCTGCCATTCTACCCATGAGCATTGTAGTTAACCGACTGTTCCTCAACCCCCGAAGACGTGGATGTCGATTATGGCAGCCCCCCACACCTCTGATTCAGAGAGGACGTTGTGTGTTGGGTTAAATGCGGAAGACACACTTAAGTTGTTGAATGCATTGTTGACTAGGTATCCCCCTTTCCCTTAGTACTGTATTAGCGATGAAATCTAATTGGTCTTTTTCCAGCTAGAGCTACTTACTAGCTGTGCCAAGGTATGGTCTACTGAGAGTGCATAAATATTCAACAAACTACATGAGGAGTCTGGACATTGTCCTATCAGAGCTGAGTGAGATGGTTACGCTGTATCAATCTCTAGCACAAGGTACCCTGAACAAATCATTTGGCCTGTTTATTTGTGCCTGGTAGGATAAATGTGACCTGCAATACTTATGAAATGAACTGGACAACAGCGACTCCAAACATTTCCTAATGTATTTCCAAAGTCAGACTGCATTTGACTGCCAAATAAATGCTCTCAGGAACTTTGCGTATTTAGCTGGAGAGTCCTGCTATTTTAGACGGTGTATTTGCAGAAAATAAGGCTGTAACATTGGCCCTCATCTTATTGGTAGTGGAATATTATTTTTTTTATGAAAAATGAATGGCTTTCAAACTTTTCATGGTCATCCGTAGGTTGAAGAAATCGACATCATCATAGGAAAGGACCGAGAAGCCTTCTTCTGCGGTGGGCTGACCCTAGGCCAAAAGAAATGCTCCGTCATCAGAGACAGCCTCCACGCCGACGGGGACTGGACAATGGACATCAGGACAAAGAGTCAAGGAGGAGAGCCCACATATAACGTTTCCATAGGCAAAGCCGGCAAAGGTAGTGTCCATCCCGTTTTCTTCACTGCTCACTCAAACATTAAACGCTGTAGTTTGCCGTGCATGTACAATATACTGGTATTCACTTAAGGTTCATGCAGTATAATGGTTTTTAACTTGTCCAGGGATGGTTAAATTTCAAGTCTTTTTTTTTTTTTTTTTCAGGTCAAGAAAGCCAATCAAGTAGAAATGTCAAATAAGTGTTAGTTTTGTATCAGATCTGATTCGAGCACACTGATTTAACTGCTAGCCAGTCAAATTATCCACCAATTCCATGTTGATCTGCCCAATTTTGAAGGCGAGATGGTCATTTTGAAAAACAATATGCCTGTGAGTTGGGCCTTTTCCCGGTCTCTATTCTCCCACGCCCCCTAGCAGGATTAAGTCCATAACTCCCCCGTCACGAAATGCACAGGTGGGAGGTTTTCTGTCGCTGGGCAACCTTTCTCTTTTGGTTTCGGGCTTTCCTCCTGATAAGACTCCCTTATCCCTCTAATTGACGCACCTTTCTCCTCACATCAAGTTGCCCCCCCCCCCCCCCCCATCACATGGTAAGCCTAGTCCTCTTCAGATAGTGGTACTGAAGGAATTTGCTTCTGTTCATATATATATTGAGGTACTGCAAGCATGCTGTATTGCGTTAATATAGGTGGTAGTGAGTTAAAGCATTCCCTTTCTCATTCCTCCTTACTGCTGGCATGCCATGTAGACTCGGTTCTGGCATGCCATGTAGACTCGGGTCTGGCGTGCCATGTAGACTCGGTTCTGGAGTGCCATGTAGACTCGGTTCTGGCGTGCCATGTAGACTCGGTTCTGGCGTGCCATGTAGACTCGGTTCTGGCGTGCCATGTAGACTCGGTTCTGGCGTGCCATGTAGACTCGGTTCTGGCGTGCCATGTAGACTCGGTTCTGGCGTGCCATGTAGACTCGGTTCTGGCGTGCCATGTAGACTCGGTTCTGGCGTGCCATGTAGAGGATAAAGGAATGGCTTTAGACCAGGGCATTTTCTTTCTAATTTACAAAATTTGTCATTGCTGCCCCCCCCCCCCCCCCCCCCCATTTTGTTTTTATAATACTCTTCCTCGGTTTAGAAACTGAGCCATTTGTGGTCGTTGCTTACTGCAGTTAATGTCAAGGCTTCCAAATGGGTAAAGACACCATTTATGGACGTTGTTAACATAAGGGAATGATTCAGACATTCCACTTATTAGTTCAGAAGAGTAGGAAGGTTAATGTTAGCGTACAGTAAAGTAGGCTAATGGACTTGTTTGGAATCGTCAGCGCTATTGCATCATTTTAGTGACCGTGTTTTTCTCCCCCCCCCCCCCCCCCCGTCCCGTCCAAGGCCAGAAGCTTTTAATAAAGTGAATGCTTGTATATTGGCTATGGGTGGGAGCCTCTTCCTGTCTTCCTTCACACTATAACCACCTGCTTCCTTTGATTGGACTTTTCTTGAACCTTAAAAAAAAATATATAAAAAAAATAAAGAATTTAACGATCTTCCATCTTCACATTCTCTAAATGTTCCTATTTTTTTTTTCAGTCTTGGATCTTATAATGGGCAAAGAAGGGGTCCATGGAGGTGGCTTGAATAATGTGTAATGGCTAAATATTTCAGTGATTCGGGGTTCTAGTCTTGACTTAGCCTTAGTGTTGTAGTTGAGGGGAAAGTCGTTATTTTCAAGCAGTCCTATTTAAAATGTCCTGGAAGGGTTAGTAGCAGTACAGGGTCACATGGTCAAGACCCTGACATCAACAATGTAGCCCCCCCCCCCTCAATACATCTGTTCATTTCTGCTCTTGTCTCCCCCCCTTTGTGTACTTCAGCGTTGGTTTTAGTCATGGGAAAGGAAGGTGTCCATGGAGGACAGCTCAACAAGAAAGCGTATACAATGGCCGAGTACCTGAGGAAGTCTGGATACTAAAGCAGCATCGGCCCAGCCACCTAGCAGCTCACCCATAACACACACTTCCAGTTTTAGTTTGTAGTTGCTTACTTTTTTCCCCAGACCCTCCTTTTGTCCCCCCCCCCCCCCCCCTTTTTTGGGGGGGGGGTTTGATTCCCCTTTTCTCTTGTTCTTTCCCAGTCATCTTGAAGCATTCACACTGTGTGTACTCAATCCCATTCTAGCACTGTTGCACCATAGTAAAAAAAAAAATGAGCATGTTAACAGGACATTGTGACAAATCTATACTTGTTAAAAAAAACAAAACTTAAAAAAAAACAACTTTGCACCATTCTGGCCAATGCTCAGTGGGGGGAAAAAACAAACATAATAAAGTGAAGGAAACCTAAAATTGATGAACTGAGATTTCGTGTGATGGTGCCCCGGAAGTTCACTCTTGAGCAGCCGATGCCTTTGGAGCACTTGAGCTGTAACCAAGCTCATTGTCTTCCTTTTCTAGAGCATGTTTTTTTTTTTTTGGGGGGGGGGCGCGCATGCATATCTTCGAGGCTACTGAAATACTGTTGTTCCCTCTGCCCCCTCCCTGTAACTCCTGCCAAATATCTGTAGCTCCTTCCCCCTCTTCCTGTTTGTCCATAGGTGACACTACATCAGTACACGGGAGGAACACTCCATTAACCAATCACTACACCCTAACGTCCCCTGTATCTCCCTCTCTGAGCCACACTACTCTACCGGATTGGGGGGGGGTTGTGCTTCAATGCAGTCATGGCAGGCTTATCAGTTCTGGTATTGATTGAGTCAGAAGGCAAAACCGACATGGTTGATGCAGGCAGAATCTCTTCCATGTCCTCTTCATGACTACATGAACCCCATCATGGACATTCCATCGTTACAATGGCTCAGACACTTAAAACTGTTTGCCAGCTCCTGTAATGCATTTCCTTTATTTTGTTTATTTTTTAAAGGCTGCCATTTTGGACAGTAGATACATCCAGTTTGACATTTTCATAGGACCAATTTTAGTGACAGCTTTGGGTATATATATACAATTGCTCTAAATCATTGTGAAGGATGCCTTCTAGACTCATCTTTCCCGCTGAAGGCAAAACAACACTAATGTAAAACCACATCTTTCTGTTGAAGGCACAAGGGAGGGAGGGTTTGCGGTGGATGAAATCGAGCGGTCATAATTTGACAACTTCCGATTTTTTTTTTTTATTAAAAGAAATGAATTACTGCATTTCTAAACCCATGCTGTGTGAAGAAACGACTGTGGAATAAATGGCCTTGTACTCGTGTTCAACTAAGATATGGTATCAAACTTTCTTTTCAAGCTCTGTACTTAAACGTAATGTCCAATTTTGAAAAGAACTTACACAAAAAAAAAGAATATATATAAAGTAGAAATTACACAATTGAAATGGGAGACGGGATTGGTTGGAATAAAAACTCTTTTGATTGTCTTGTGGAAACTTGTATACCAAAGCTGTGTATCCTGTACCATAATGTCGAAACATCAATTTCTAATGTATGATGGATTTTTAACAGCTGCCCAGGAAGGAGTCATTTCATTGGCACTTTTTTTGTTTTTTGCATCAGTGCCAATGTTCAGGCCTTGTGGGGTGTGTGTGTGTGTGTGTGTGTGTGTACTAATTAAAACCTTCATTTGCTGACTTTCCTGACACTTCTTTTCTTACACTTGGGATAGTCTCTTTAACACTTCATATGCATAAACCAAGAAATGCCATAAATTAATTTATCACCTTGTTTACAGACAGATCAAATAAATAAATTCCAACCAGATTGCTTTTGTACTTGTTTTTTTCCCAGTTGAACTGTACCCTCTTTTCGGCGGCGGGGGGACCTTTGCTCCGGGGAAAATGATTTTTGAGCCAGAGCAGCAGTTTTCAGAAGGCTGTATGTAATTGGTCAGGTGTTTTAAAAAAAAAACAATTTTTTTTAACCATCCTAGCCTGGAGCTCAATAGTTCAACTGAGATGCTCTTTGTTAACCCCACCCTGAAAATGAAGTTATGTGGCCATCAGCTGCAAAGCACGGTAACTGTTAGTATCTTTTGACTCTGGGTGTTTCATGTGTTTTTTTTTTATTTATATTGGCTAGACTAAACTGAAGCTTTCGTCTGACCTTTTTGTATCAGCATAGAATTAGTGTAGCAATGTATACCCATTGAACATGGTTTTGAAGCTAGGCACAGGCTGCGACGCAATCCGACTGCGGGTTTTAAAGTCATTGTGATCTCTGCGAAAGAGGGGGGTACATTGCCTTTTCAAAGACTCATTATACCAACCTGTGGTTGGGTATAGATGGCATCCTATATATATTACAACTTTTACAAATATTTTTCCCAACCACATAGTTCCCTATATATATATATATATATATTTTTTTTTTGTAGACTTGATATTTACTTAATGTGTTTCTGATCAAAGTAACCAAACTAGGAATATAGAGTCCAAGTTGTTGCAGTGACATTACATGTGATTCGACTTAAGTCTCCCATCTTAAATACAGCTTTCTCATAAAGAGTGTAGTCCAATGCTTGGCAAGTATCAGACCATTGGAACAGGCTTTTCCCCCTCGTAACCTGCATCAATTGGACACAATACAACTTACAGCTGATGTCATGGGGAGAGATCTAGGCCACCATGTAGCCTGTTACCTACAGGTCTGATCCAAGAGACGGGGTTTCAGAAACCATTGTCCTGGCTGCAGTGTGTGCTGTAACATAGGTGATTTCAATGGTTTACTGATCCTCTCTCAATACCTGTCCTGATCAATCATTGCAATTCTGTACAACCTTAGCCCTGTTTATACCTAGTGCAAACGTGAGGTACTTTGTCCTGGTCTTGTCTACATTCTGATTGTATACACATGGTATTAAAAATGTCCACTGTCTGCACTGTGACTAGATTTCCTGGGCTCTTTTAATGCACATTTTAACAGCTATTCTTTCAATATAAGACCCATTAATCTGTCACTGGTGCCACCTGTCAATGATTAGAGGGTGGATTAATAAATGATTGATCTGTCTACACTTGTAAGATAGTCAAACATGCATCGTGTCTGGATAACTGCTCGAGGTGTTCAGAATGATCTGCTCACACTGTATTTGTCAATGTGGGTACAAACAGAATTTGGACAAGATCAGGACAAAGGATCCAGGGGAAGATCCCTGGAAAAAGTGAGAACCAGGGGAAGAACAGGACTCAACACAATCACTGAGGTTGTGTGCCATAATTATAACTCTTGAACTGAATGGAGGGCATCCAGCATTCTGTAGATGTTACAAATGTTTTAGTTTATTGAAGTGAAATTAGATTGAATGTAGACAGTGGTAAGACATATCAAATAAAAAGGAAAGGCAACAAGGACTTAACATAAAACAACTTCATGTTAGGGGAAAAATATATATAAACACAACATGCAACAATTTCAAAGATTTTACTGACTTGGTTCATATGTAAAATTGAAATAAATTCATTAGGCCCTAATCTATGGATTTCACATGGCCGGGCTCAGCCAATCGGAATGAGTTTTTCCTCTTCAAAAGGGCTTTACTCCTTGGCAACCCTAACCCCCCCCCCCCCCCCCCCACAGGTGAAGAAGTCAGATGTGGAGGTCCTGGGCTGGCGTCGTCTGTGGTTGTGAGGCCGGATGGACGTACTGCAAAATTCTCTAAAAATGAAGTTGGAGGCAGCTTTTTGTAGAGAAATTAACATTGAAGTGTCTTGCAACAGCTCTGGTGGACATTCCAATGGCACGCTATCTCAAAACATGTGGCATTGTGTTGTGACAAAACTGCACATTTTAGAGTGGCCTTTTATTGTCCTCAGATAACGTGTAATGATCATCCTGTTTAATCATCTTCTTGATAAGCCACACCTGTCAGGTGGGTTATTTTGGCAGAGGAGAAATGCTCACTAACAGGTATGTCAACAAATGTGCACAGAACAAGATTTTTTTGTGTGCGTGTGTATATGAAATATTTCTGGGCTTTGTTTATTTCAGCTCATGAAACATGGGATCAACACTTTACATGTTGCGTTTATATTTTAGTTCTGTATACTTGAACTACCTACTTACAGTATTAAAATGATATGACACCAAATACATGTTGCAAGACCTATCCACCAATTATGTCTTGTATTTCAGGGAAATGATCTCTCTGGTATGTCTAGATTAAGCCAACAGGCTGCTTGTAGCGGTGTAGACGTGGGTATTATCTGAACAGAACGGTCTCCCCACCCCCATTCTGCTTGTATTACATATGACTTCTGAGAGGAAACGCATAACATTGGGCAAACAAACAAACAAACAACTTCCTTTGGCTGAATGCAGCACCACAAACAGGTTGTTTTCATTTTTTGCCTTTTTGCCTTATCAACGTACCAGATCAGTCGCATCCAAATCGTACTCTATGACCCCATTATCTCTGGCACGAGACCGATTGACAAAACCCTGTTCCCATGGCCTCGTTTCTATATAGTCCTTATGGGAAAGATCAGTTCAATCAATTTATAAAAGGCTGCTGAATACTGCTTGATATTTCTATACAAGCAGTAAGAATATATACAATATTAGAACTCCTCACCTTCTGATACAGAGGCATAAAGATATGCAGGCTACCAAAATAATGTTTTAACATGTTACGGATGGTGATCTATACATTTTTTTACACACACACACACAACGCATTCCTTCGTAGGTGGTGTCGAGCCCTTTCTCACAGTGATGAGTGTAACCGCAGTCGGAGGATGTCTCCGGTGTTCTACCACCCCGTACAGACTTAACTACAGTGAAGTCTACTGCAATGTTCCTGTGAAATCTATGTCGTCGGTTAGCCCAAAAACACGCGATGACACTGCTCAGTAAATCAGGTTAAACATACAACAAACAGATTATTATGGTGATTTGCATTCTAAACTTAAAGAGGGAGATAAAACTAATTTTTATTTAATCGGGGACTTCCAAATTAAACACACAGTCTCGGGTGAGTCTCCAGCGTGAGTCTCTGCTGCTGCAAGCCTGTAGGGTGAGTGGGGAGGGAGAGGCGGGGGGAAACCGGGTGACCTGTCCGTCAACTCAGGCCAACCAATCAGGCGCGTCATGGTCATCGGGACGAGGCTCCTGCAGCTGGACCACCACCGTCTCAGTCTCCACGGTGACGTCCTCCTCCTCGCTGTCGTCGCTGGTGTCTTCGTACTCCGAGGACTCCTGATCGGGCTCGGAGCGAGAGGCCCCTGACGTGGCGCCGAAGCCGTGGCCGCTGGCGGAGGCCAGGGAGCGCAACAGTGGAGTGCTCTCAGACACCTCGTTCTCCTCGGTCCCGCTGTCGTCCTCCGAGTCCGAGTCGCCTGCGGAGGGGACCACCTTCTGCTTGCACACGGGACATGTCTTCTTGGTCTTGGTTAGCCAGGGGTCCACGCATTTGCTGTGGTAAGCTACAGGGAGGGAGAGGAGAAACGACCCAGGTCATTACAATCAGAGGCAGCATCATGGAGGTGTTTTTCCCTGGATACAGATCACTAGGGTTGGAAATCACAAGGTAATCCTGAGTTCAAATGTAAATCGGTTCATTTCCTCCCAATAAGTCATGAATTAATTCAAGTTCACAAAACTCAAAATACGGATGTGACATTGAATTCTATTCAAGACGTTCCCTAAAGCTGAGCAGCGCCCGATGTCCAGGAGCCTAGTGTGGTTTATTTAGAGCTTCGACCAGCCTCCTATTAGAAGCAGCAAAGTGAGCCGGAGCCAAATGGATGATTTTCTGGGATGATGAAGGTTCCAGGACCAGCACGGGGTGTTCCCACTGAGATATCACGTTCACATGACCTAGTGGGTGTGTCTGTTGGAGGTAGAGGACAGTTGGTTGTATGTGTTGGGGGGGGGCAGTAGGTTGTTGGGGGGGGGTAGACGACAGTAGGTTGTTGGGGGTAGAGGACAGTAGGTTGTTGGGTGTAGAAGACAGTAGGTTGTTGGGTGTAGAAGACAGTAGGTTGTTGGGGGGGGTAGAGGACAGTAGGTTGTTGGGGGGGTAGAGGACAATAGGTTGTTGGGGGGGGGGGGGGGGGGTAGAGGACAGTAGGTTGTTGGGGGTGTGTGTTGGGGGGAGGGTAGAGGACAGTAGGTTGTTGGGGGTAGAGGGCAGCAGGTTGTTGGGTGTATGTGTTGGGGGGGTAGAGGGCAGTAGTGTGCTGGGGGTGTGTGTTGGGGGGGTAGAGGGCAGCAGGTTGTTGGGGGTAGAGGGCATCAGATTGTTGGGTGTATGTGTTGGGGGGGTAGAGGGCAGCAGGTTGTTGGGTGTATGTGTTGGGGGGGTAGAGGACAGTAGTGTGTTGGGTGTATGTGTTGGGGGGATAGAGGACAGTAGTGTGTTGGATGTATGTGTTGGGGGGGTAGAGGACAGTAGTGTGCTGGGTGTGTGTGTTGGGGGGGGGGCATGGCAGGTCAGGCTCACCGTGGGAGCAGGGAAGAACCCGGAGCTTGTCTCCATCCTCATACTCGTCGAGGCAGATGGCGCAGACATCGTACACGTCGCCTGGGGGAAAAACACAAAGCTCAATGCAGGACGAACAGAAACATCCTCCTAATAAAGACATTGTGTTGCCTGCATTTATTTAAATGACGAGCTGAGTCAGACTACTGACCACTGACTCATTCCCCTACATTCTCACACTGGTCATTCCCCTACATTCTCACACTGGTCATTCCCCTACATTCTCACACTGGTCATTCCTCTACATTCTCACACAGGTCATTCCTCTACATTCTCACACCACACTGGTCATTCCCCTACATTCTCACACTGGTCATTCCCCTACATTCTCACACTGGTCATTCCTCTACATTCTCACACTGGTCATTCCCCTACATTGTCACACTGGTCATTCCTCTACATTCTCACACCACATTGGTCATTCCCCTACATTCTCACACAGGTCATTCCCCTACATTCTCACACTGGTCATTCCTCTACATTCTCACACAGGTCATTCCCCTACATTCTCACACTGGTCATTCCCCTACATTCTCACACCACACTGGTCATTCCTCTACATTCTCACACCACACTGGTCATTCCCCTACATTCTCACACTGGTCATTCCTCTACATTCTCACACTGGTCATTCCCCTACATTCTCACACTGGTCATTCCCCTACATTCTCACACTGGTCATTCCCCTACATTCTCACACTGGTCATTCCCCTACATTCTCACACTGGTCATTCCTCTACATTCTCACACTGGTCATTCCCCTACATTCTCACACCACACTGGTCATTCCCCTACATTCTCACACCACACTGGTCATTCCCCTACATTTTCACACTGGTCATTCCCCTACATTCTCACACTGGTCATTCCCCTACATTCTCACACCACACTGGTCATTCCCCTACATTCTCACACTGGTAATTCCCCTACATTCTCACACTGGTCATTCCCCTACATTCTCACACCACACTGGTCATTCCCCTACATTCTCACACTGGTCATTCCTCTACATTCTCACACCACACTGGTCATTCCTCTACATTCTCACACCACACTGGTCATTCCTCTACATTCTCACACCACACTGGTCATTCCTCTACATTCTCACACCACACTGGTCATTCCCCTACATTCACACACTGGTCATTCCTCTACATTCTCACACTGGTCATTCCCCTACATTCTCACACTGGTCATTCCTCTACATTCTCACACCACACTGGTCATTCCTCTACATTCTCACACTGGTCATTCCCCTACATTCTCACACTGGTCATTCCCCTACATTCTCACACTGGTCATTCCTCTACATTCTCACACTGGTCATTCCCCTACATTCTCACACTGGTCATTCCCCTACATTCTCACACCACACTGGTCATTCCCCTACATTCTCACACCACACTGGTCATTCCTCTACATTCTCACACTGGTCATTCCTCTACATTCTCACACTGGTCATTCCTCTACATTCTCACACTGGTCATTCCCCTACATTCTCACACTGGTCATTCCCCTACATTCTCACACTGGTCATTCCCCTACATTCGCACACCACACTGGTCATTCCCCTACATTCTCACACCACACTCGTCATTCCCCTACATTCTCACACTGGTCATTCCTCTACATTCTCACACCACACTGGTCATTCCTCTACATTCTCACACCACACTGGTCATTCCTCTACATTCTCACACCACACTGGTCATTCCTCTACATTCTCACACCACACTGGTCATTCCTCTACATTCTCACACCACACTGGTCATTCCCCTACATTCTCACACTGGTCATTCCTCTACATTCTCACACTGGTCATTACCCTACATTCTCACACTGGTCATTCCCCTACATTCTCACACTGGTCATTCCTCTACATTCTCACACAGGTCATTCCTCTACATTCTCACACCACACTGGTCATTCCCCTACATTCTCACACTGGTCATTCCCCTACATTCTCACACTGGTCATTCCTCTACATTCTCACACTGGTCATTCCCCTACATTCTCACACTGGTCATTCCTCTACATTCTCACACCACACTGGTCATTCCCCTACATTCTCACACAGGTCATTCCCCTACATTCTCACACTGGTCATTCCCCTACATTCTCACACCACACTGGTCATTCCTCTACATTCTCACACCACACTGGTCATTCCCTTACATTCTCACACTGGTCATTCCTCTACATTCTCACACTGGTCATTCCCCTACATTCTCACACTGGTCATTCCCCTACATTCTCACACTGGTCATTCCCCTACATTCTCACACTGGTCATTCCCCTACATTCTCACACTGGTCATTCCTCTACATTCTCACACTGGTCATTCCCCTACATTCTCACACCACACTGGTCATTCCCCTACATTCTCACACCACACTGGTCATTCCCCTACATTTTCACACTGGTCATTCCCCTACATTCTCACACTGGTCATTCCCCTACATTCTCACACCACACTGGTCATTCCCCTACATTCTCACACTGGTAATTCCCCTACATTCTCACACTGGTCATTCCCCTACATTCTCACACCACACTGGTCATTCCCCTACATTCTCACACTGGTCATTCCTCTACATTCTCACACCACACTGGTCATTCCTCTACATTCTCACACCACACTGGTCATTCCTCTACATTCTCACACCACACTGGTCATTCCTCTACATTCTCACACCACACTGGTCATTCCCCTACATTCACACACTGGTCATTCCTCTACATTCTCACACTGGTCATTCCCCTACATTCTCACACTGGTCATTCCTCTACATTCTCACACCACACTGGTCATTCCTCTACATTCTCACACTGGTCATTCCCCTACATTCTCACACTGGTCATTCCCCTACATTCTCACACTGGTCATTCCCCTACATTCTCACACTGGTCATTCCCCTACATTCTCACACTGGTCATTCCTCTACATTCTCACACTGGTCATTCCCCTACATTCTCACACTGGTCATTCCCCTACATTCTCACACCACACTGGTCATTCCCCTACAT
This sequence comes from Oncorhynchus clarkii lewisi, assembly GCF_045791955.1. Lineage (NCBI taxonomy): Eukaryota > Metazoa > Chordata > Actinopteri > Salmoniformes > Salmonidae > Oncorhynchus > Oncorhynchus clarkii. The sequence goes on from NC_092147.1 coordinate 8,010,433, forward strand.
TCTCACACCACACTGGTCATTCCTCTACATTCTCACACTGGTCATTCCTCTACATTCTCACACTGGTCATTCCTCTACATTCTCACACTGGTCATTCCCCTACATTCTCACACTGGTCATTCCCCTACATTCTCACACTGGTCATTCCCCTACATTCTCACACCACACTGGTCATTCCCCTACATTCTCACACTGGTCATTCCTCTACATTCTCACACCACACTGGTCATTCCTCTACATTCTCACACCACACTGGTCATTCCTCTACATTCTCACACCACACTGGTCATTCCTCTACATTCTCACACCACACTGGTCATTCCTCTACATTCTCACACCACACTGGTCATTCCTCTACATTCTCACACCACACTGGTCATTCCCCTACATTCTCACACTGGTCATTCCTCTACATTCTCACACTGGTCATTCCCCTACATTCTCACACTGGTCATTCCTCTACATTCTCACACCACACTGGTCATTCCTCTACATTCTCACACTGGTCATTCCCCTACATTCTCACACTGGTCATTCCCCTACATTCTCACACTGGTCATTCCTCTACATTCTCACACCACACTGGTCATTCCTCTACATTCTCACACCACACTGGTCATTCCTCTACATTCTCACACCACACTGGTCATTCCTCTACATTCTCACACCACACTGGTCATTCCCCTACATTCACACACTTGTCATTCCTCTACATTCTCACACTGGTCATTCCCCTACATTCTCACACTGGTCATTCCTCTACATTCTCACACCACACTGGTCATTCCCCTACATTCTCACACTGGTCATTCCCCTACATTCTCACACTGGTCATTCCCCTACATTCTCACACTGGTCATTCCCCTACATTCTCACACTGGTCATTCCCCTACATTCTCACACTGGTCATTCCTCTACATTCTCACACTGGTCATTCCCCTACATTCTCACACTGGTCATTCCCCTACATTCTCACACTGGTCATTCCCCTATATTCTCACACCACACTGGTCATTCCCCTACATTCTCACACCACACTGGTCATTCCTCTACATTCTCACACTGGTCATTCCTCTACATTCTCACACTGGTCATTCCTCTACATTCTCACACTGGTCATTCCCCTACATTCTCACACTGGTCATTCCCCTACATTCTCACACTGGTCATTCCCCTACATTCTCACACCACACTGGTCATTCCCCTACATTCTCACACCACACTGGTCATTCCCCTACATTCTCACACTGGTCATTCCTCTACATTCTCACACCACACTGGTCATTCCTCTACATTCTCACACCACACTGGTCATTCCTCTACATTCTCACACCACACTGGTCATTCCTCTACATTCTCACACCACACTGGTCATTCCTCTACATTCTCACACCACACTGGTCATTCCCCTACATTCTCACACTGGTCATTCCTCTACATTCTCACACAGGTCATTCCTCTACATTCTCACACCACACTGGTCATTCCCCTACATTCTCACACTGGTCATTCCCCTACATTCTCACACTGGTCATTCCTCTACATTCTCACACTGGTCATTCCCCTACATTGTCACACTGGTCATTCCTCTACATTCTCACACCACACTGGTCATTCCTCTACATTCTCACACTGGTCATTCCCCTACATTCTCACACTGGTCATTCCCCTACATTCTCACACTGGTCATTCCCCTACATTCTCACACTGGTCATTCCCCTACATTCTCACACTGGTCATTCCTCTACATTCTCACACTGGTCAATCCCCTACATTCTCACACTGGTCATTCCCCTACATTCTCACACTGGTCATTCCCCTACATTCTCACACCACACTGGTCATTCCCCTACATTCTCACACCACACTGGTCATTCCTCTACATTCTCACACTGGTCATTCCTCTACATTCTCACACTGGTCATTCCCCTACATTCTCACACCACACTGGTCATTCCCCTACCACACTGGTCATTCCTCTACATTCTCACACCACACTGGTCATTCCCCTACATTCTCACACTGGTCATTCCCCTACATTCTCACACCACACTGGTCATTCCCCTACATTCTCACACTGGTCATTCCTCTACATTCTCACACTGGTCATTCCCCTACATTCTCACACTGGTCATTCCCCTACATTCTCACACTGGTCATTCCCCTACATTATCACACAGGTCATTCCCCTACATTAGTTTTGTAGTAAGTTCTCACTCTTTCCAAAATGGCTGCCAGGTTGATGAATAGGGCCTAGGCGCATTTCCTTTTTCAGTCCTGATGTCCTTCTTGAAAAAACGCTGGGCCCTCTCTTACAAGCCCAGGAATTCTAAATGCACTCCCTTTCGAAATTCCACAGCATTCTTCCCTGCCACTTCGCTTGTGGGGAGGAGGATGTGCAGCGCTGTGGAGGGGCCGGTGTTTATGCGAGCTTTAAATTAGCATGTTTTTGGCTGTTCCCCAGTATCTGTGCCAGGACTGCATGTGACCGTATAAGGATGAGGAGTCAAGGCCACTCCCCCCTTCAATAACGTCACTCTCCCTCTTTTTTTTTTGTGCCTTTCCTCTGTCCCCTTCTTTATATCTGCCCCCCCCCCCTGCCTCTGTCTTGTTCACTTTTTCTCAGACTGTCTCTGTCGCCTTTCTCCAACTCTCTTGCTTCTCTCTGTTTGTCACACTTCCTTTCTTTCGATAATTCGCCGAGTCTCTCTTCCTTCTCTCTCCCTCGCTCTCTCCCTTGCTCTCTTCCTCGCTCTCTCCCTTCTCTCTCCCTCGCTCTCTCCCTCGCTCTCTCCCTCGCTCTCTCCCTTCTCTCTCCCTCGCTCTCTCCCTTCTCTCTCCCTCGCTCTCTCCCTTCTCTCTCCCTCGCTCTCTCCCTCGCTCTCTCCTTCGCTTTCTCTCCCTCGCTTTCTCTCTCGCTCTCTCTCTCGCTCTCTCTCTCGCTCTCTCTCTCGCTCTCTCCCTCGCTCTCTCCCTTCTCTCTTCCTTCTCTCTCCCTCTCTAACCCAGTGCTGGACAAAGGGATGAGAGAAGGGGAGCGTTTTATAAAAGCCATGGGTCCAGCACACTCAGGAAATGCTGAACTGTGTCGCTGGGCTATTCTGAGTGAAGTTTAGCACTAAGCAGAAAAATACTTCCGACACCAGTGGTGCACTGCTTAGTATTATTAGTTGTATTAAGTAAGACATAGTGAATAACACAAAGGCACAAACACAGTGACATCTAAGACTTGCTCCGCAGCGTAACACCTCAGTTTAATAATCTGACATAGCAAAGTAAAACAACCCGTTTGCCTTATGGTCAGTACTCCATTCAGTTCGTTTAATTTTTTAAATATTTAACCTTTATTTAAGTAGGAAAAAACAAAATTCTTATTTACATTGACTGCCTACCCCGGGCCACACCCGGAACGACGGTGGGCCAATTGTACGCCGCGCTATGGGACTCCCAATCACGGCCGGTTGTGATACAGCCTGGATTTGAACCAGGGACTGTAGTGAGGCCTCTAGTGACGCCTCTAACACAGAGATGCAGTGCCTTGCGCCACTCGCGAGTCCAAACTGGCCTCACTTCAAGTTCATTTGACTTTACAGTCCTCATATTATGGTTTCTACATTACTACGAGGGCCTTTTCCGATTGGTCTGATTTCAGTATATTTTCCAAGGCCACTGTCCCCATCAAGCAGTTCAAGTTTGTGTCGGTCAGAGAGAAGCATGGCGGCAGAATTATCTGGTTGAGCAAACTGTCTGACCATCACTTCTCACAAAAGCAAAGGGATTAAACTACTCAGGCTGATGTGAGCTTTTTACTCACATTTCCTGGAACTTTACACTCAATGTATTTAGTACTGTTGGTAGTGATGATATCACTATTTACATTAGGTACATCACAAGTCAAAATATGTGGGAACGAAGGATTCAATAACGTTGTTTTTTAAAAAATGATAATAATTGAAGCATTAAACTTGGAAGAGTCTCTGTTTAGCCAATAATGTTAAAATCAGACTCTGTATACGGTTTGATTAACACATTATTATCCCATTATCGCTGATTGCAACAGGCTCTTTTCAACACGACCTTCCCCAGACATCGTGTTGAAGAGGCCCTTAAGGGGTTTTGGGGGCCAGTAGTTTAAAAAGAGCCAGAAGGTCAATGCAAGTCCTCCATTTTGCTCCATCCAGTCAACCAGCATGCCTTGGTCTTAGGAAGAATCATACTGCACTATTGAACTAATCAGAGCGAGGAGACAACAATGTACACTTGTGACTTTGTGTGACGGGCACAGATCTGCACAGCTACCTACAGATAGAAGGGCTGTAATATCACCATCTTCCTGCCTCACTGTTCACAAAGCCTCAGAGTGTATTTATTCAGCCCAGGGCTGGAACAGGGGAAAGGAGGAGCACACACAGTGACTCATCAGTCAGAGAGCCCCGGGGAGAGACGCAGAGGGCAGGGGTCAGAGGGAGAGCCCGGTCCCTCTCAGACATGGAGCAACGAGGTACCATCTTGGGTTGAGTGGTTTTAGAAGGGTGAACTAGAGCGAGGGGAAATTCATCTCCCTGGCTTTCTCTGGTATTCGGAGGTTGTTGTGTCTGCTCCTCATCTGGTGGCGACACCAAACACACACCCTCTGCCTTAACCAGGGGCGGCAGGGTAGCCTAGTGGTTAGAGAGTTGGACTAGTAACCGGAAGGTTGCAAGTTCAAACCCCCGAGCTGACAAGGTACAAATCTGTCGTTCTGCCCCTGAACAGGCAGTTAACCCACTGTTCCTAGGCCGTCATTGAAAATAAGAATTTGTTCTTAACTGACTTGCCTAGTTAAATAAAGGTAAAATAAAAAGAGCTGGAAAGACAGTCAAAAAGCACACAGTCACACGGTAAGCTGATATGGATGATGCATGGGCTAGCAATAAGGCTACACCAAAGTCAATACTCGAGGAGCTATAAAACTGCATTAGCATCCTAAGAAGGAACTAAAACTAGGGATAGCATTCAAGGGCTAACAACAAGACTAGCAAACGGTTATCATCAACACAAGGGTACAAAAATGGCACACAAGTACTAGGCCCTATGCTCCAGAATTAGCTCCAGAATTAGCTAACGTTAGAATGGCATCACGTTTATTATTGTATGCTTTACATAATACTCCAAGGTATTGTATTGTGTGGTAATTACGCTGCTATTGTACATGGCATTGACACAGGTACCGGTCTATTCAGAGCCCCTCCATTGTGCTCTATATGTACAGTGTGTTCTGCCTGTGAGTCTCATCTCCAGACATGCAAGTCTGACATCATTCCACGCCCGTCTCTCTCTCACACACACACACACACACACGCCAAATTCCTCATTAACGCTGCAGGCTAGACGCACCGCTCTGCAACGGCACAGACAATACGCTAGGCCCGGCTAATCAGCTAGCATCTCGCCCACGTGTCACCCCGCTGCCCATAGAAGCCTGCATCGCTCAGTTAAGGGAATTAATACTGGCTTTATTCACACCACTGGAGGTATAATTGCATCAGTGCACACTGTGCTTCTCTGGGATGAGTCTCTCAGCCCCAAACATCCCCTGGAATGACAGGGAAAACAAGTCAAAAGACCTAGCGTGCTAACACTCCAGTGTGATATCAGAGATACTGGTGGTAACGAACTGAAGATAGTTCATCTGCGTCATTTCCAAAGGGAGCATATGAACACAGTGGGTAGAACAAGTAAGGAGGTGGGTCAGAGCCAATCACGAACGAGCGAGATCCTATTGGTGTGTTTTTAGCATGTATCTGCATATTTCCGTTAAGGAACGCCTACTCTGAAGTGCGTGTACCCAATAACTCAATTCGCCCTAAACAATGCCGTTTTTTTTGGAAGCTTTGGCAAAGGGTCGTCTACAAAACGTATATACACTCTGTTCGTTTGGCAAAGGGTCGTCTACAAAACGTATATACACTCTGTTCGTTTGGCAAAGGGTCGTCTACAAAACGTATATACACTCTGTTCGTTTGGCAAAGGGTCGTCTACAAAACGTATATACACTCTGTTCGCGACAGATATTCGTTTTGGAAACAGAATATTTATTTATTTATTATTTTTTTTTATTTATTTATTTTTTAAATTTTTTAAAAGGTCGGCCCAGTTTCATCTAGCTCCCTCTTCCTGCTACTGGACTTCCTCTCAGGACCATATTTGGTGATGACTGGAAGTTCTAAAAACAGATGCTTTGGATTTATACCCCCATTTATTTAACAAGGCAAGTCAGTTAAGAACAAATTCTTATCTTCAATGACGGCCTAGGAACAGTGGGTTAACTGCCTTGTTCAGGGGCAGAACGACAGATTTTCACCGTGTCAGCTCGGGGGATCCAATATTGCAACCGTACAGTTAACTAGTCCAACGCAATAACGACCTGCCTCTTTCTTGTTGCACTCCACAAGGAGGCTGCCTGTTATGCAAATGCAGTAAACCAAGGTAAAAATCGCTAGCTGGCATTAAACGACAGAATGACAGATTTGTACCTTGTCAGCTCGGGGATTTGAACTTGCAACCTTCCGGTTACTAGTCCAACGCTCTAACCACTAGGCTACCCTGCATGAACTATCTAGGTTTCCCCTTTTATCTGTGGTGATACCATTATATTAGCATTAGCATTATTAACACTGGCTGTAGGTTAGATGTGTTATCAGCAAAGGACATAGAGGCCAGTGAAGAGAGAAGTTGATTTTAATTGTCTGACTTGTAGGCACTTGTGGGAGATGATATGATAAAATCATTGTGGCGCGTGGTTCCCATCTTCAATTAACATTTTCATTTTGCAGTGTGCACAGACTGGTTCCAATCCAAAGCCCTTAGTGACAGGCCTTTTCTTTCAGTTGTCCACACATACACACACAGCCAATGAGGACCAGGCCCCACAAAACCATTCAAAACAGACAGACGGCATCACAGTATCACACAGCCTGCTAAAACAAATCCCTAGAGACCAGACTCAGCAGGCATCAAGGTTTAGCTGAGGGGGAGGAGACGGGTGGCTGAGGGCACCATTAGGCATCATTACCACATCGCAGCAGAAGCCAGAAAGCCAGCCAAGACAGAAGAACTCTGCTGTCGCAGAGTGGTGTTAGGGATAGCTAAAAATACCCCGGGCTGGAGAAAGTGAGCGCTGAGTTGGTATAAAAAGGTCGAAAAGAGCCGTTGGTGTAAACAATGAGCACAGAACGAGTCAGACGAGCGATTTTAAAAGGCTCCGTGAGTCATCGGCCGCCCCATGTAGAGAGAAATATGGGGAGACTGCAAGGTTTGGCCACGGACGAGTGCGAATCTGGGATGCCATTCCATCCCGGAACATCGCTCCGCTATACTAGTTATCCAGGTACTCACCTTCCATGTTGAAATGGCGCCAAGCTGGCAAACCCACTCCGGCCTATTAGGAACAACTAATAACATTGGAATACTCCCTTTCAGTCCGAACAGGCCAATCAGCAGCGAGAAAACCCTCAGATCATAGTTTTAAATACAAAACAGTCCAATCTCTGTCGTTGATAACACTCAATTCTATCCCCTTACCTGCCACTACTTAAACGCTCTATAAAAACGTAGAGCCGGAGTCCCCAGAGACCCATTCTGTGTGATGATTGCAGGGATCCGGAGTTCAGGGCTTAAAAGGGTGATTTAGGTAGAGATTCGGTGTCCCCGCTTTGTATCGCCACAACACTAGCAGAGCGAACAGAAACCCAGCTAACTGATGGACCCGTTCCCTGGGACGTCTGAACTCTAGACCAGGGCTGTCGCACTACCACACACACACACACACACACACACACACACACACACACACACACACACACACACACAGCCACACACACACACACACACACAGCCACAGTTTGTGTGTGTTGCCCGTTTGCCTCTCCTCAGAGCACATGCTACTGCCAGCCAGAGGGAGGAGTCCTGCCATACCCCCATTATAAGCTCTGCGAGGGGGCTACTTAGTATGCGCCAGCCAGACTCAGACAAAATCTCCTCAGTGTTCCCTGCACAGCAGATCTTTAATGGCTCCCCACCCCAAACCCGGCAGGAGCATCTAAACTCCTTCCCAGTGTGAAAAGAGGACTGACATTCGCAGACTATCTTGGACAAATCCCTATTAGCAATGCAAAAACATGGACTATAAATTCCTCCTGCACTGAGAGAGACAAGAGTAAAATGGAGGAAAACCTCTCAAGTCCAGGAGTTTAAAAAACCTCCCTCAAGGTAACCAGAAGATGTATTTGTATTGAGAGTGGCATTACTCACCTTCAGCCCTGTATTTAGTCTCAAGAGTAAGGAGCCTTAATCTGTGGGGTTGGCTTTTTGGAAAATCAAGCAGTATTTCTTTATATATATATATTTTTTTAACCTTTATTTGACCAGAAAGGTCAATTAAGAACCAATTCTTATTTCCAATGACGGCCTGGCTAATCTCATTATATCATAAGTCGTTCTGAAATGTCACCCTCACCGTGGCCCAGTCACATGACACAAGGCATAGCGTGTCTAGAGCCGGTTGAGGTTAGTTTGGAGTTCTCATTTTGGGACGAGCTGACCTGCTAGATCAGCGTTTACGGTCAACTGAGGACAAAGGTCGTCAGATTAATGCCCTCATACAAGGGTAAGTGTGCTCTCCGATCATAAAGCCAGATCTCAATCTTTGTATTGTTGACGCATACAAAAAGGCAGGCAAACAAACACAAAACTATTTTAAGACTCTTTGTTCCCCTCAGCAGGGACGACCTGAACCTGTGCTGAAGCAGTTTCACATTAACGCAAAGTGAGAAAAACACAAGAGGATACCACACATCCCTAACAGACATTACTACAACAATTCACAGATGTAACAAGATCGGGGCATTACACAACATGAGGGGAGTGCCATCCCCGTGCTTAACACAAAACTGTTCAGAGATGTAACAAGATCGGGGCATTACACAACATGAGGGGAGTGCCATCCCCGTGCTTAACACAAAACTGTTCACAGATGTAACAAGATCGGGGCATTACACAACATGAGGGGAGTGCCATCCCCGTGCTTAACACAAAACTGTTCAGAGATGTAACAAGATCGGGGCATTACACAACATGAGGGGAGTGCCATCCCCGTGCTTAACACAAAACTGTTCAGAGATGTAACAAGATCGGGGCATTACACAACATGAGGGGAGTGCCATCCCCGTGCTTAACACAAAACTGTTCAGAGATGTAACAAGATCGGGGCATTACACAACATGCGGGGAGTGCCATCCCCGTGCTTAACACAAAACTGTTCAGAGATGTAACAAGATCGGGGCATTACACAACATGAGGGGAGTGCCATCCCCGTGCTTAACACAAAACTGTTCAGACTGCCATGGCGATAGCTTTTTCCCTCCATACCTTTCTTGTACTTGTGAATGGGGAGTTTCTTCAGTTGGTCCTTGCGCAAACGGCTTCTCCGAGCCCTGTGTCTGTCCTGGACAAACTTGGTGATCTGAGCGAGGAGGGGAAAAGTCAACAGTCAGTTAGGGAGTTTTTAAGCCCCTTAACCTCGTCGAAAAAAAAAAATCCTGATGAATACTCCACAAGAGTTTTTCTGAACCTCACAACGCCATTGTACTTCGAACCCTCTTGCCAAAAGTCTAACGTCGCTATTCGATTGACAGTTATTTTCAAATTATAAGAGAATTCTCTGCAGTTGAAAAATTCCACAACCAATACTAAAGCAATATTTGTATGTACAAGCATTTCGCTACACTCGCATTAACATCTGCTAACCATGTGTATGTGACAAATACATTTGATTTGATTTACATTTTAACAGAATTACATTAATCAACGTTCTTGGGTCAATTCTGTTGGAAATGGGATGACTTGGGTAACTGGTTCTTCTTCTAGTAATAATGTTCGAGTGATCTAGAAAAAAAATCGAATGAGCTATTTGTCCTAGCTTGATGTCATCGTCACCAGCCCTATGCCTAGTGCCCTCAGACCAGAACATCCTAGAAAAACTCCCTACTCCTGACATTTCCCACAGATCTGCCATGCCACCATTGACTCAATCACATTGACGAATGAACTCTACCAGTGTATTTGCCTACCATGAAAACAACGATGAGGATGAGGCAGATTCCCACGGTGATGAGGAAGGGGATCAGGTAGTATTCCAGAGGCAGGCTGAAGTCTGGCATGAGGACCACATGACCCCTGGAGAACAACAACAACAACAGCACCACCATTATGGAGATATATTCAAGTGTTTACAATGTATCGTCGGCTATCTTTTCTAGGGAGTGTTTCCAAGCCACCGTGCTTCTACACCTGCATTGCCTGCTGTTTGGGGTTTTAGGCTGGGTTTCTGTACAGCACTTTGAGATATCAGCTGATGTACGAAGGGCTATATAAATACATTTGATTTGATATCTTTGAGGAACGAGACATTTTGTTTTTTAAATCCCAGATTATCCACCGATCTCGGGCGGAGCGCTGGGAACGTGACGACAAGTCAACACACTGTGTTACATCATTATGTCATAAAGATGGAAATATATTTCTTTAAAAAGATGGACAATCCGGGTTTATGTTGTCTTTCCACTGAATAACATTGAATAAAAGGAATATATTATTTAACAACATGACGCTGACAAGATTTATGTGGACATCATTGTTAGAGAGCCCAGTTAGACTGTGCCAGTTATGGTGCCTGTAATGTCCGAGGCTTGAATTATGTTGATAGACAATGGAAATAAGATGTAGGTCTCCAACTCACCCCTTGTCGTATGTGTAGTCTTCTTTCAGGGAGTTGGCAGTCTCTTCACTAACAAACACTGATGGAATGTCAATTTGCTTCAAAATATCCACTAAATGGGAAAGGAGGAGAGGAAGTTATTTATACACATGTGGAGTGGCTACATACTGATGTCCATCATGAAATAACGATACGTTTTGAAGGAAACGCCAAGACACGAGTCAGCTACTGGGGAAAAATACCGGAATAGAAAGAAGGGCCTGTTTGCTGTATATCAACGCAGTTCAACGTCTGGCCTTTTCTGAAAACATTTACTTAGATAGACCAAAACCATGGCGAACCCCAGATCTTTAAAGCTGTCAGATAAGGTCGTTTTCAGTTGAGGTAGTTTTCAGTTGATGTAGTTTTCAGATGTGGTAGTTTTCAGTTGAGGTAGTTTTCAGTGAGGTAGTTTTCAGTTGAGGTAGTTTTCAGTTGAGGTAGTTTTCAGTGAGGTAGTTTTCAGTTGAGGTAGTTTTCAGTTGAGGTAGTTTTCAGTTGAGGTAGTTTTAGGTTGAGGTAGTTTTCAGTGAGGTAGTTTTCAGTTAAGGTAGTTTTCAGTTGAGGTAGTTTTCAGTTGAGGTAGTTTTCAGTGTCTATGGGAACCAGGCTGATGCCCACTTGTGCCACTGTCATTTAGTATTCTGCTCATATGCGACAGTTGTTAAGGCCCCCCCGAACCCCGGAGGCAGAAATCTATTGGATGGCTGATGAGTTAAGAAATGTCTCACTGCCCAACGTTTGAAAAGAAGCCATCTCAACGGATGATCCGGTCTAGACAGTTACCAGCACGAGGAGCTGTCACCGTTACTCATAATATGTTGTCATACGCCCTGGAGTGAGAGACGGGGAGACGAGCAGCAAATGATGTGAAGAAAAAGCAGTAGAGAAAAGAGAAACAGATATCCATCCCTCCTCCCCAAAAAACCCTTTGTGTGATGGTAGCTAAGGCCGGGCGATCAACTTGGACGGGGTTGAACCGTTTGGAGACGTACTACGGCACTACATACCTCCACAACGACGCTAGGAGTCGGGCTTGGTGCTATGGGTGCAGCAGCTCCCAGCGAGTCCTAATTCTCCTCTTGACCCAGAGGTTTGGGAATCAAAGGTACATCTACTCTACTCACTCCACTACTATACTACCCCTCTACTATACTACGCCTATACTCCTCTACTATACTACCCTCTACTATACTACTATACTACCCCGCCACTATACTACCCATCTACTATACTACCCCTCTAATATACTACGCCTATACTCCTCTACTCCACTACCCCTCTACTACACTACTATACTACCCCGCCACTATACTACCCCTCTACTATACTACGCCTATACTCCTCTACTATACTACCCCTCTACTCTACTACCCCACCACTATACTACCCCTCTACTATACTACCCCTCTACTATACTACGCCTATACTCCTCTACTATACTACCGCTCTACTCTACTACCCCACCACTATACTACCCCTCTACTATACTACCCCACTACCCTTCTACTCCACTAATATACTACCCCTCTACTCCACTAATATACTACCCCTCTACTATACTACCCCTCTACTCCACTAATATACTACCCCTCTACTATACTACTCCACTAATATACTACCCCTCTACTATACTACCCCACTACCCCTCTACTATACTACTCCACTAATATACTACCCCTCTACTATACTACTCCACTAATATACTACCCCTCTACTATACTACCCCACTACCCCTCTACTATACTACTCCACTAATATACTACCCCTCTACTATACTACCCCACTACCCCTCTACTATACTACTCCACTAATATACTACCCCTCTACTATACTACTCCACTACCCCTCTACTCCACTAATATACTACCCCTCTACTCCACTAATATACTACCCCTCTACTATACTACTCCACTACCCCTCTATTCCACTAATATACTACCCCTCTACTATACTACTCCACTACCCCTCTACTATACTACCCCACTAATATACTACTCCACTACCCCTCTACTATACTACCCCACTACCCCTCTACTCCACTAAAATACTACCCCTCTACTATACTACTCCACTAATATACTACCCCTCTACTATACTACCCCACTACCCCTCTACTATACTACTCCACTAATATACTACCCCTCTACTATACTACTCCACTAATATACTACCCCTCTACTATACTACTCCACTACCCCTCTACTATACTACTCCACTACCCCTCTACTCCACTAATATACTACCCCTCTACTATACTACTCCACTACCCCTCTACTCCACTAATATACTACCCCTCTACTCCACTAATATACTACCCTTCTACTATACTACTCCACTACCCCTCTACTCCACTAATATACTACCCCTCTACTATACTACTCCACTACCCCTCTACTATACTACCCCTCTACTATACTACACTAATATACTACCCCTCTACTATACTACTCCACTACCCCACTACTATACTACTCCACTAATATACTACCCCTCTACTATACTACCCCACTACCCCTCTACTATACTACTCCACTACCCCTCTACTATACTACTCCTCTACTATACTACTCCACTACCCCTCTACTATACTACCCCTCTACTATACTACTCCACTACCCCTCTACTATACTACCCCTCTACTATACTACTCCACTACCCCTCTACTATACTACCCCTCTACTATACTACTCCACTACCCCTCTACTATACTACCCCTCTACTATACTACTCCACTACCCCTCTACTATACTACCCCTCTACTATACTACTCCACTACCCCTCTACTATACTACCCCTCTAATATACTACTCCACTACCCCTCTACTCCACTAATATACTACCCCTCTACTCCACTAATATACTACCCCTCTACTATACTACTCCACTACCCCTCTACTCCACTAATATACTACCCCTCTACTATACTACTCCACTACCCCTCTACTATACTACCCCTCTACTATACTACTCCACTAATATACTACCCCTCTACTATACTACTCCACTACCCCACTACTATACTACTCCACTAATATACTACCCCTCTACTATACTACCCCACTACCCCTCTACTATACTACTCCACTACCCCTCTACTATACTACTCCACTAATATACTACCCCTCTACTATACTACTCCACTACCCCTCTACTATACTACTCCACTAATATACTACCCCTCTACTATACTACTCCACTACCCCTCTACTCCACTAATATACTACCCCTCTACTATACTACTCCACTACCCCTCTACTATACTACTCCACTAATATACTACCCCTCTACTATACTACCCCACTACCCCTCTACTATACTACTCCACTACCCCTCTACTATACTACTCCTCTACTATACTACTCCACTACCCCTCTACTATACTACCCCTCTACTATACTACTCCACTACCCCTCTACTATACTACCCCTCTACTATACTACTCCACTACCCCTCTACTATACTACCCCTCTACTATACTACTCCACTACCCCTCTACTATACTACCCCTCTACTATACTACTCCACTACCCCTCTACTATACTACCCCTCTACTATACTACTCCACTACCCCTCTACTATACTACCCCTCTACTATACTACTCCACTACCCCTCTACTATACTACCCCTCTACTATACTACTCCACTACCCCTCTACTATACTACCCCACTACCCCTCTACTATACTACTCCACTACCCCTCTACTATACTACCCCTCTACTATACTACTCCACTACCCCTCTACTATACTACTCCACTACCCCTCTACTATACTACCCCACTACCCCTCTACTATACTATCCCACTACCCCTCTACTATACTACTCCACTAATATACTACCCCTCTACTATACTACTCCACTACCCCTCTACTATACTACCCCTCTACTATACTACCCCTCTACTATACTACCCCTCTACTATACTACCCCTCTACTATACTACTCCACTACCCCTCTACTATACTACCCCTCTACTATACTACCCCTCTACTATACTACCCCACTACTCCACTAATATACTACTCCACTACCCCACTACTCCACTAATATACTACCCCACTAAAATACTACCCCACTACCCCTGTACTATACTACTCCACTACCCCTCTACTATACTACCCCACTACCCTTCTACTATACTACCCCACTACCCCTGTACTATACTACTCCACTACTCCACTAATATACTACCCCTCTACCCTTCTACTCCACTACCCCACTACTCCACTAATATACTACTCCACTACCCCACTACTCCACTAATATACTACCCCACTAAAATACTACCCCACTACCCCTGTACTATACTACTCCACTACCCCTCTACTATACTACCCCACTACCCTTCTACTATACTACCCCACTACCCCTGTACTATACTACTCCACTACTCCACTAATATACTACCCCTCTACCCTTCTACTCCACTACCCCACTACCCCACTAATACACTACCCCACTACCCTTCTACTATACTACCCCACTACCCCTGTACTATACTATTCCACTACCCCTCTACTATACTACTCCACTACCCCTCTACTATACTACTCCACTAATATACTACCCCTCTACTATGCTACTCCACTACCCCTCTACTATACTACTCCACTACCCCTCTACTATACTACTCCACTAATATACTACCCCTCTACTATACTACTCCACTACCCCTCTACTATACTACTCCACTAATATACTACCCCTCTACTATACTACTCCACTAATATACTACCCCTCTACTATACTACTCCACTAATATACTACCCCACTACCCTTCTACTATACTACCCCACTACCCCTGTACTATACTATTCCACTACCCCTCTACTATACTACTCCACTACCCCTCTACTATACTACTCCACTAATATACTACCCCTCTACTATACTACTCCACTACCCCTCTACTCCACTAATATACTACCCCTCTACTATACTACTCCACTACCCCTCTACTATACTACTCCACTAATATACTACCCCTCTACTATACTACCCCACTACCCCTCTACTATACTACTCCACTAATATACTACCCCTCTACTATACTACTCCACTAATATACTACCCCTCTACTATACTACTCCACTACCCCTCTACTATACTACCCCTCTACTATACTACTCCACTACCCCTCTACTATACTACTCCACTACCCCTCTACCCTTCTACTCCACTACCCCACTACCCCACTAATATACTACCCCACTACCCTTCTACTATACTACCCCACTACCCCTGTACTATACTATTCCACTACCCCTCTACTATACTACTCCACTACCCCTGTACTATACTACTCCACTACCCCTCTACTCCACTAATATACTACCCCTCTACTATACTACTCCACTACCCCTCTACTATACTACCCCTCTACTATACTACCCCACTACTCCACTAATATACTACTCCACTACCCCTCTACTATACTACTCCACTACCCCTGTACTATACTACTCCACTACCCCTCTACTCCACTAATATACTACCCCTCTACTATACTACTCCACTACCCCTCTACTATACTACCCCTCTACTATACTACTCCACTACCCCTGTACTATACTACTCCACTACCCCACTACTCCACTAATATACTACCCCTCTACCCTTCTACTCCACTACTCCACTAATATACTACCCCACTACTCCACTAATATACTACCCCTCTACCCTTCTACTCCACTACTCCACTAATATACTACCCCACTACTCCACTAATATACTACCCCTCTACCCTTCTATTCCACTACCCCACTACTATACTACTCCACTACTCCCCAAATGAACAGAGGACTGTGTGTAGTGCTGCTGCATGTTTGTGTGATTGTGCAGAGGAGGATTGTCCGGGGGGGGGGGGACTTACGATCATTGGATCCCATGCTGATTAAGTCATCAGAGTCCACGTTGTGAACAATGGCCGACTTGTACCCGGCCTTCTGGGCATTAAGCACCTGCGGGAGACAAAATATTTGTGTTCAGTGTGTGTGTGTGGTTTCTATGGATCAGTGTGCGTTCAGCCAGCCCACATAAACACTTGGACCACCACAGAACAGCGACTCATATTCACAGGCTCAGGATCCGACAGTAGCTATCCCCATACTGTAGTAACTATCTCCATACTGTATGCATACTGTAGTAACTATCTCTATACTGTAGTAACTATCTCCATACTGTATGCATACTGTAGTAACTATCTCTATACTGTATCCATACTGTAGTAACTATCCATACTGTATCCATACTGTAGTAACCATCTCTATACTGTATCCATACTGCAGTAACTGTCTCTATACTGTATCCATACTGTAGTAACTGTCCCTATACTGTATCCATACTGTAGTAACTATCTCTATACTGTATCCATACTGTAGTAACTATCTCTATACTGTATCCATACTGCAGTAACTGTCTCTATACCGTATCCATACTGTAGTAACTATATACTGTATCCATACTGTAGTAACTCTATACTGTAGTAACTATCCCCACACTGTAGTAACTATCTCCATACTGTATCCATACTGGAGTAACTATCTCCATACTGTATCCATACTGTAGTAACTCTATACGGTATCCATACTGTAGTAACTATCTACATACTGTAGTAACTATCCCCATACTGTATTACCTATCTCCATACTGTATCCATACTGCAGTAACTGTCTCTATACTGTATCCATACTGTAGTAACTATCTCCATACTGTATCCATACTGTCGTAACTATCTCCGTACTGTACCCATACTGTAGTAACTATATCTGTATCCATACTGTAGTAACTATATCTGTATCCATACTGTCGTAACTATCTCCATACTGTATCCATACTGTCGTAACTATCTCTGTACTGTATCCATACTGCAGTAACTATCTCTATACTGTATCCATACTGCAGTAACTGTCCCTATACTGTATCCACACTGTAGTAACTCTATACTGTAGTAACTATCTCTATACTGTATCCATACTGTAGTAACTCTATACTGTAGTAACTATCTTTATATCCATACTGTCGTAACCATCTCCGTACTGTATCCATACTGTCGTAACCATCTCCATACTGTATCCATACTGTCGTAACTATCTCCGTACTGTATCCATACTGCAGTAACTATCTCTATACTGTATCCATACTGCAGTAACTGTCCCTATACTGTATCCACACTGTAGTAACTCTATACTGTAGTAACTATCTCTATACTGTATCCATACTGTAGTAACTCTATACTGTAGTAACTAGCTTTATATCCATACTGTCGTAACTATCTCCATACTGTATCCATACTGTCGTAACTATCTCCGTACTGTATCCATACTGTAGTAACTATATCTGTATCCATACTGTAGTAACTATATCTGTATCCATACTGTAGTAACTATCTCCATACTGTATCCATACTGTAGTAACTATCTCCATACTGTATCCATACTGTAGTAACTATATCCATACTGTATCCATACTGCAGTAACTATCTCCATACTGTATCCATACTGCAGTAACTATCTCCATACTGTATCCATACTGTCGTAACCATCTCCGTACTGTATCCATACTGCAGTAACTATCTCCATACTGTATCCATACTGTCGTAACTATCTCCATACTGTAGTAACTATCTCCATACTGTATCCATACTGCAGTAACTATCTCCATACTGTCGTAACCATCTCCATACTGTATCCATACTGTCGTAACTATCTCCATACTGTAGTAACTATCTCCATACTGTATCCATACTGCAGTAACTATCTCCATACTGTAGCCATACTGTCGTAACTATCTCCGTACTGTATCCATACTGCAGTAACTATCTCTATACTGTATCCATACTGCAGTAACTGTCCCTATACTGTATCCACACTGTAGTAACTCTATACTGTAGTAACTATCTCTATACTGTATCCATACTGTAGTAACTCTATACTGTAGTAACTATCTCTATACTGTATCCATACTGTAGTAACTCTATACTGTAGTAACTATCTCTATACTGTATCCATACTGTAGTAACTCTATACTGTAGTAACTATCTTTATATCCATACTGTCGTAACCATCTCCATACTGTATCCATACTGTCGTAACCATCTCCATACTGTATCCATACTGTCGTAACTATCTCCACACTGTATCCATACTGTCGTAACTATCTCCGTACTGTATCCATACTGTAGTAACTATATCTGTATCCATACTGTAGTAACTATATCTGCATCCATACTGTCGTAACTATCTCCATACTGTATCCATACTGTAGTAACTATCTCCATACTGTAGTAACTATCTCCATACTGTATCCATACTGTAGTAACTATCTCCATACTGTATCCATACTGCAGTAACTATCTCCATACTGTATCCATACTGTCGTAACCATCTCCATACTGTATCCATACTGCAGTAACTATCTCCATACTGTATCCATACTGTCGTAACTATCTCCATACTGCAGTAACTATCTCCATACTGTATCCATACTGCAGTAACTATCTCCATACTGCAGTAACTATCTCCATACTGTATCCATACTGCAGTAACTATCTCCATACTGTATCCATACTGCAGTAACTATCTCCATACTGTATCCATACTGTCGTAACTATCTCCATACTGTAGTAACTATCTCCATACTGTATCCATACTGCAGTAACCATCTCCATACTGTATCCATACTGCAGTAACTATCTCCATACTGTATCCATACTGTCGTAACTATCTCCATACTGTAGTAACTATCTCCATACTGTATCCATACTGTCGTAACTATATCCATACTGTATCCATACTGCAGTAACTATCTCCATACTGTATCCATACTGCAGTAACTATCTCCATACTGTTTCCATACTGTCGTAACCATCTCCATACTGTACCCATACTGTAGCCTCTGCCAAGCCCTCATTCCAACTCCATCACCCATACTCTGTGGGCCCTGGGATATGTCTACTGGCTTAAGGGGAGGGATTGAACTCTACTGTAACTGACATCCCTTCGGGGCAGGGTGTGAGTGTGTGATTAAATACGTGTCAATGGTCGCGCAGACGTCTGGTCCATAGGTGCACTGTGTGTATAATGACAATGACATGCTATATGGCCACACCAAAACACGACGGACAATGAGGCTAGATTTAAAATTGGGAGGATACCTAGTCAGGAATGAACACACTCAACTGAAATGTGTCTTCTGCATTTAACCCAAACCCTCTGAATCAGAGAGGTGCGGGGGACTGCCTTAAATCGACATAATTAGCATAGTGTGTAATGTGGCTAAACACATAGCATTCTGAAAGAAATCTACATGCTAAAATAACTTACTTCATAGAGTCGGTGGTATGCATTAACTTATAGAGGGCATGTAAAGTTCTGTCATGTGCTGGCAGACTCCAGTAATAACAGTGTTGCCCTACAGGTTAACACTGTTGACATGGAGCCATGTAGCCATATAGCCATATAGCCATGTAGCCATGTAGCCATGTAGCCATGGAACCTGGGAGTGTGCTTTGCCTCCATGTCGAAAACCGTTTGACATTTCACTACTGTTTAGGACCTTCTTCCCAGAAAGTACTCTCAGGAGAGAAAAAAAAAGAAAAAAAGAAAACAGGCTTGAGTTTAAAATCCAACAGCTTCCCCTGCAGTGGTAAACATTGGTCCTTCTCCCTCGTGTACCTGTGTCCCTGCTACAACAGAGGCTCCAAAACAGGAAGAACTTGATGAGGAAACCCCATGAATGAAGTAATACTGCTTTACAGCCTTCATTTATATTCACCAACTGCCACTAGGCTATGGATGATAAAAGGGGATGTATTCAGACCCCTTGAATTTCTCCACATTTTTGTTATTTTTACAACCTTATCCTAAAATTGATTAAATCTTTTTTTTTTTTCTCAAAAAAAAGGGTTTAGACATTTTTGCAAATGTATTAAATGTAAAAAAACAGAAATATACACTGCTCAAATAAATAAAGGGAACACTGAAACAACACAATGTAACTCCAAGTCAATCACACTTCTGTGAAATCAAACTGTCCACTTAGGAAGCAACACTGATTGACAATACATTTCACATGCTGTTGTGCAAATGGAATAGACAACAGGTGGATATTATAGGCATTTAGCAAGACACCCCCAATAAAGGAGTGGTTCTGCAGGTGGTGACCACAGACCACTTCTCAGTTCCTATGCTTCCTGGCTGATGTTTTGGTCACTTTTGAATGCTGGCGGTGCTTTCACTATAATGGTAGCATGAGACAGAGTCTACAACCCACACAAGTGGCTCAGGTAGTGCAGCTCATCCAGGATGGCACATCAATGCGAGCTGTGGCAAGAAGGTTTGCTACGTCTGTCAGCGTAGTGTCCAGAGCATGGAGGCGCTACCACGAGACAGGCCAGTACATCAGGAGACATGGAGGAGGCCATAGAAGGGCAACAACCCAGCAGCAGGACCACTACCTCCGCCTTTGTGCAAGGAGGAGCACTGCCAGAGCCCTGCAAAATGACCTCCAGTAGGCCACAAATGTGCATGTGTCTGCTCAAACGGTCAGAAACAGACTCCATGAGGGTGGTATGAGGGCCCGACGTCCACAGGTGGGGGTTGTGCTTACAGCCCAACACCGTGCAGGACGTTTGGCATTTGCCAGAGAACACCAAGATTGGCAAATTCGCCACTGGCGCCCTGTGCTCTTCACAGATGAAAGCAGGTTCACACTGAGCACACGTGACAGTCTGGAGATGCCGTGGAGAATGTTCTGCTGCTTGCAACATCCTCCAGCATGACCGGTTTGGCGGTGGGTCAGTCATGGTGTGGGGTGGCATTTCTTTGGTGGGCCGAACAGCCCTCCATGTGCTCGCCAGAGGTAGCCTGACTGCCATTAGGTACCGAGATGAGATCCTCAGACCCCTTGTGAGACCATATGCTGGTGCGGTTGGCCCTGGGTTCTTCCTAATGCAAGACAATGCTAGACCTCATGTGGCTGGAGTGTGTCAGCAGTTCCTGCAAGAGGAAGGCATTGATGCTATGGACTGGCCCGCCCGTTCCCCAGACCTGAATCCAATTGAGCACATCTGGGACATCATGTCTCGCTCCATCCACCAACGCCACGTTGCACCACAGACTGTCCAGGAGTTGGCGGATGCTTTAGTCCAGGTCTGGGAGGAGATCCCTCAGGAGACCATCCGCCACCTCATCAGGAGCACGTGGAGGCCACACACACTACTGAGCCCCATTTTGACTTGTTTTAAGGACATTACATCAAAGTTGGATCAGCTTGTAGTGTGGTTTTCCACTTTAATTTTGAGTGTGACTCCAAATCCAGACCTCCATGGGTTGATAAATTTGATTTCCATTGATAATTTGTGTGATTTTGTTGTCAGCACATTCAACTATGTAAAGAAAAAAGTATTTAATAAGAATATTTCATTCATTCAGATCTACGATGTGTTATTTTAGTGTTTCCTTTATTTTTTTGAGCAGTGTATTATTTACATAAGTATTCAGACCCTTTGCTTTGAGCCCAGAAATTGAGCTCCGGTGCATCCTGTTTCCATTGATGATCTTGGAGATGTTTCTACAACTTTGATTGGAGTCCACCTGTGGTAAATTCAATTAATTGGACATGATCTGGAAAGGCACACACCTGTCTATATAAGGTCCTACAGTTGACAGTGCATGTCAGGTCGAAGGAATTGTCCGTAGAGCTCTGAGACAGGAATGTGTCGAGGCACAGATCTGGGGAAGGGTACCAAAACATTTCTGAAGGTCCTTGGTCAGGGAGTTGACCAAGAACCCGATGGTCACTCTGCCAGAGCTCCAGAGTTCCTCTGTGGAAATGGGAGAACCCTCCAGAAGGACAACCATCTCTGCAGCACTCCACCAATCAGTCCTTTATGGTAGAGTGACCAGACAGGAGACACTCCTCAGTAAAAGGCACATGACAGCCTGCTTGGAGTTTGCCAAAAAGGCACCTAAAGGACTCTCAGAATACAGTGGGGCAAAAAAGTATTTAGTCAGCCACCAATTGTGCAAGTTCTCCCACTTAAAAAGATGAGAGGCCTGTAATTTTTATCATATATACACTTCCAACTATGTCAGACAAAATGAGAAGAAAAAAAATCCAGAAAATCACATTGTAGGATTTTTAATGAATTTATTTGCAAATTATGGTGGAAAATAAGTATTTGGTCAATAACAAAAGTTTATCTAAATACTTTGTTATATACCCTTTGTTGGCAATGACAGAGGTCAAACGTTTTCTGTAAGTCTTCACAAGGTTTTCACACACTGTTGCTGGTATTTTGGCCCATTCCTCCATGCAGATCTCCTCTAGAGCAGTGATGTTTTGGGGCTGTTGCTGGGAAACACGGACTTTCAACTCCCTCCAAAGATGTTCTATGGGGTTGAGATCTGGAGACTGGCTAGGCCACTCCAGGACCTTGAAATGCTTCTTACGAAGCCACTCCTTCGTTGCCCGGGCGGTGTGTTTGGGATCATTGTCATGCTGAAAGACCCAGCCACGTTTCATCTTCAATGCCCTTGCTGATGGAAGGAGGTTTTCACTCAAAATCTCACGATACATGGCCCCATTCATTCTTTCCTTTACACGGATCAGTCGTCCTGGTCCCTTTGCAGAAAAACAGTCCCAAAGCATGATGTTTCCACCCCCATGCTTCACAGTAGATATGGTATTCTTTGGATACAACTCAGCATTCTTTGTCCTCCAAACACGACAAGTTGAGTTTTTACCAAAAAGTTATATTTTGGTTTCATCTGACCATATGACATTCTCCCAATCTTCTTCTGGATCATCCAAATGCTCTCTAGCAAACTTCAGACGGGCCTGGACATGTACTGGCTTAAGCAGGGGGACACGTCTGGCACTGCAGGATTTGAGTCCCTGGCGGCGTAGTGTGTTACTGATGGTAGGCTTTGTTACTTTGGTCCCAGCTCTCTGCAGGTCATTCACTAGGTCCCCCCTTTGTGGTTCTGGGATTTCCCCTTTGTGGTTCTGGGATTTTTGCTCACCGTTCTTGTGATCATTTTGACCCCACGGGGTGAGATCTTGCGTGGAGCCCCAGATCGAGAGAGATTATCAGTGGTATTGTATGTCTTCCATTTCCTAATAATTGCTCCCACAGTTGATTTCCTCAAACCAAGCTGCTTCGGGACAAGTCTCTGAATGTCCCTTGAGTGGCCCAGTCAGAGCCCGGACTTGAAGCCAATCTAACATCTCTGAAGAGACTTGAAAATAGCTGTGAAGCGATGCTCCCATCCAACCTGACAGAGCTTGAGAGGATTTGCAGAGAGGAAAGGGGAAAAACTCCCCAAATACAGGTGTACCAAGCTTGTAGCGTCCTACCCATGAAGAATTGAGTCTGTAATCGCTGCCAAAAGGTGCTTCAACAAAGCAAAGAGTCTGAATTCTTATGTAAATGTAATCAGTTTTTTTCAAACATTTCTAAAAACCTGCTTTTGCTTTGTCATTATGGGGTATTGTGATGTCATCATGGGTATTGTGATGTCATCATGGGTATTGTGATGTCATTATGGGGTATTGTGTGTAGATTAAAATACATTTTAGAATAAGGCTGTAACGTAACAAAATGTGGAAAAAGTTAAGGGGTCTGAATACTTTCCGAATGCACTGTATATGCATACTCCCATGCTTAGTTGAGGTATTTCCTGTTTGGCAGCCATTTTGTTCAGACCTGCATGGTCTTTCTCTGTGTGGATCATCATGATCTATACGCACGCACGCAGGCTGGGTTGGCAGGGCAACCTGTTATGGTTGGTGCAGAATTCCAGTTTAAGTCATGGTTGAAATTGTTGAGGAAGCCTGTGATATTGTGGCGTGTGTGTCTGTGTGTGTGTGTGTGTGTGTGTGTGTGTGCTTGTGTAAAAAGGCAAATGCCTGTTTCCTTTACTCACAGAGTAGACAGCCAAACAGACTGTCACAGTAAGTGTGGTAAACTAGAGTTTCCCCCCCCCTTCCACCCTGCTGTAGTCTGTACTAGTTTCTCTCTCTCCCAAACATGCACACACACACACTCGCCCGAACACGCACGCACGCACGCACACACACACACACACACACACACACTCGCCCGAACACGCACGCACACACACACACACACACTCGCCCGAACACACACGCACACTTGCCCGAACATGCACGCGCGCACACACACACTCGCCCGAACACGCACGCACACACACACACACACGCCCGCACGCACGCGCACACACACACGCCCGAACACGCACACACTCCCCCGAACACGCACGCACACGCACACACACACACTCGCCCGCACACACACACTCGCCCGAACACTCACACACCTTTTAGCTACAGCCAAATTATTGCATAAACACACCACAGTCTAACGGTCTTTAAAAGTCCAGTTAATGGAGAGGCCAAGACCCCACACCCTCCCCTAACTACATAGATCCTAGGCTTTAAATTCAATCAAGACCAAATCAAATACGTAAATGTACAATTAGACTAAGTGAAAGGATGTAAGTGTAGTGTGTAAGTGTAGTGTGTAAGTGAAGTGTGTAAGTGTAGTGTGTAGTGTGTAAGTGAAGTGTGTAAGTGAAGTGTGTAAGTGAAGTGTGTAAGTGTAGTGTGTAGTGTGTAAGTGAAGTGTGTAAGTGAAGTGTGTAAGTGTAGTGTGTAAGTGTAGTGTGTAGTGTGTAAGTGAAGTGTGTAAGTGTAGTGTGTAAGTGAAGTGTGTAAGTGTAGTGTGTAAGTGTAGTGTGTAGTGTGTAAGTGAAGTGTGTAAGTGTAGTGTGTAAGTGAAAGGATGTAAGTGTAGTGTGTAAGTGTAGTGTGTAAGTGTAGTGTGTGAAAGGATGTAAGTGTAGTGTGTAGTGTGTAAGTGCAGTGTGTAAGTGCAGTGTGTAAGTGAAAGGATGTAAATGTAGTGTGTAAGTGAAGTGTGTAAGTGAAAGGATGTAAGTGTAGTGTGTAAGTGTAGTGTGTAAGTGCAGTGTGTAAGTGAAGTGTGTAAGTGAAAGGATGTAAGTGTAGTGTGTAAGTGTAGTGTGTAAGTGAAAGGATGTAAGTGTAGTGTGAAGTGTGTAAGTGAAGTGTGTAAGGATGCTACAATTGCAAAACAGGGAAAAAAAATGTCATATTAGACGCTTGAATCACTGTAGATGCCTAATCCAACTTCACGTACAAAAACTAAACATAAAAAGGAAATAAAAATCCTTCTACGAAGTCCCCTCGTAAATGATTTGGGGTAAAGATGTGTTATCCTTGGTGTAAATTGCAAGTGAGAGTGAGGCACAGGGAAAACCTGTAACAAAATAAACCATGAAAGAGAGCTGAGAAATCAGGTTGTCTCAGTCACACGGAACTCGCTGTAAGCCCAGATAGCCGGAGCAGCGAACCTCATCTGTTGAGATGAATAATGGATGTGTGGCCCTCTCAGTGGCTTTCAGAGATGCTGTGTTATGTTGCCCCCATCCATCCATCCATCCACCGAATGCACCAAAGTAGCCTAGCGATAGCTTGTTTAAGCCCTGAGCCTATAGGTTATTCTAGGCTTTCACTCCCCACATTGTACCCAATATAATAGTCTGGTATCAGTTTATGTTGCTATGCTATGCTAACAAAATGTAACTGTTCATTCAGACAAAGCGGATGAGCCAAGAGTTGTTTGACGGAATCAAGATGCTAGCAGACATTAGCGCAGCCTTTTGTTAAGTCACTGTCATTTTCTGCGCTCTGATTCGTGTGGGTGTATTTGTGTGTGAACGTGTGCGCGCGCGTCTGTGTGTGTGTCTGTGTGTGTGTGTGTGTGTGTCTCCTTAAGGAGGCTGCCTTTGAAGAGAGACAGAGAGAGCCAGCAGATAATTCTTGTTAAGTCTAACAGCCCTGATGCTGTCTCAACCCACCCCCTTCATTCCCACTGCATAAAACGCTTACAAACTGGAACAGAGGAGACAAATCCAACCCAATGAGGCAAGAGTTCCAGACTAACTTTTCCCACTGGTGCTACCAACTTTTTCATTTGGCGGCACAAGCACATGATTTGGTTTCAGCTGCACGGCGAGAATGACCTGTGCTCGGTTTTCCAATAGCGATGGAAAGTGAGTCGTAAGAAGAATTTGTCGATACTGATAGTATCAAAAGAAAGGGAGCGCTGTTCCCAGGTCAGCTTTCTCCATTCAAATCTTACCTTGACATAAGAATTATTTCACAATACTGATGACGGATCAGCACCTAGAGAGATTAAAGCACCTACGCCTGCACATTTTGGAGGTGGCTTATTCTAATGCTTTGCCAATAAAAAATGTACTAAATCCCAGATTCGGTATATCATTGCAGACGTTATACAGATCATGAAATATATTGAGACAAAGTACTGACAGTATCCTACAAGAAGCTAAATGGAACAATTGATTGCACACTGCCTTTTGCCTACTGTTGATATTTTAATTCAGTCATCTCAGCTTTAATTTGAAGCATCTTATACATGACCTGTATCTGTATAAAGACACAGGCGGCGGCGCACAATTGGCCCAGCGTCGTCCGGGTTCGGCCGTCATTGTAAATAAGAAATTGTTCTTAACTGACTTGCCTAGTTAAATAAAAAGGTTAAATAAAATGAAAATAATAATAAAGTTATCGGGAGGTCACAGAGAGATGAAAACCATGTGATTATGTTTAACAGAGATCTTCTTTGTATAAAGTGACACGGGAGAGAGGGGGGGGGGGGAGAATCTAACGGCGCACTACGCTGTTCTACGAGTAGTCTTGAGGCAGGCGTTAAGATTCCAAGCATTTTCAAGTGCAACGTTAACAACGATGGGTTTTTGGGAAATAGCTCAAGAGATTTAGCGATGCTCCTACAAAAAGGTTCTGAAGATGAACTTAGCCTTAAGATGCTTTTGGGGAAACCATGCCCACAATGTACCTGCATTCCATCCAGAACCAGGCGAATAACGACTAGCCGTATTTTAAAATGAGCATGCCCTTACAGAGCTTGACATTCAGGTCAATTTTCCAGCGGCTCATCTGGCCGTTACCAAACGAAACCTACTGGCCCGAATTCAAATAATATTGGCCCGGGAAAGTGGGTGTTGCGTAACATTTAAATGTTATCTTTAAATTTGCAGGCTTAGCAAGTAGCCTACAATGACCTACCCTCACAAATAATTACACTTTAACGTTACGATATCTTATTTACATTGACTGTTTAGAGGGAAAAGATTTAAGCCTTTGCACAATCTCAAAAGGGGGTGTTATTGTCAGAGAACAACCCTATAAAATCAGTTTGCGTTTTTCCCGGTTTAATTTTTACCGGGTTTCCGAGTTTCACTCACTTTTTTATAGAAAAACTAAAACAATGTTTAAAGCATATCAGGATATGTCTGGAAACAATCCCCCCTACAAAAAA
>NC_092147.1:8043641-8158680 GCF_045791955.1 Oncorhynchus clarkii lewisi
ATGGAGGGACAATAGAACCATGAGTACCAGGCCAATGGGACCTGATGGAGGGACAATAGAGCCCTGAGTACCAGGCCATTAGGACCTGATGGAGGGACAATAGAGCCCTGAGTACCAGGCCAATGGGACATAAGAGAAGATTACCGTGATTCTCAACAGTCACATGGTATTTTACTGTGGTCATGACTCATGACTGCCAGTAATACGGTCACCGTAACAGACCTCTAGACTGGACCATCTGTGTGGCAGAGCTAGACTCTCTAGCATCCTGATGCGTTGGTGACAGAGTGGGGTGCAATGTGAGCTTTCAGGCTTCTGCAGTTCTGCTCAGTATCAGCATGGATGTGTTTGAATGTATGTCTCACAAAGCAACTGGGGGTCAACCAAGGAATGTTTATTGGTGGTCACTGGTCTGTGTCAGTCACCAAGGAAACGTGTTAGCTACCTCTCATGTGCAAACATTCAGGTAAAGTGAGGATTGTTGACGATACATGACAAATTCACACAATAATTGTTATTTTTTTTCAGAGCTTTTCATCCCATTTCCAGTTTGACTGTAGAACATTCTAAGTCGGGTTACCCTTAAAAGGTAGACTCAAGAGAAATGACGTGGCTACGAGCAGCACCGCAGAAATCGAGATGAGGGAGATATGCAAAGACTTCGCTCTACCAGTCACACACAGTATCTGCACATGCGCGCATGGGTTCACTTCACGCTGTTAAGAGCGTGGTAGGTACGGGACAAAAACAGCGGGGAAGTTGAGCCTCACGCTTTAAACGCTCTTAGTTGCGGAAATTGACCCCACGACCTACTGCGCCTACGTCATGTCGCCGAGTCTAGCTTTAATGACAATTTGATTGAGATATGGTTTACTAGATAGTGCTAAATACAAAGTTCTGTTAATTAAGCTAATTTCATTACCTGTTCTGCCTCAGTGCTCTACGTTCTCCCTCATATGAAAATACACAAGTCAATGTCAGAAAGGGATTTTTTTTTAATTAAAAAGAGGGAACACTAGCAATTAAATTCTCAAATGTAGACTCTTATGACTTAATTAGCATGTGGCTACAAAACAGTATCCTATGTGAACGTGGTTATGTCATGGTAAAAAAAAAAACACTAACCAGGAACCAAACAATGTGAAAGGTGAACTTAAGAGCAGGGAGAAGTGATCTCGTATCCGTTTTAAATGGCGAAGAATAAATCAAATGAATTTGCAGTGGTGGTAGTGTGTGCGTGACACCATGTCCAGTACGGGACAGCTGGGTAATGTGGGAGGCAGGAGTTAAGAGGAAGATCATTGGTCATGGGATAGAGCTGTTTAAAATGGAACCATCTGGAGATCCATGACTAACTAGTACAGCACTGTAAACCTGTGGACTGCCTGATAGATAGTCTATGGGCAGAAGCATAGAGAGCAGAGAGGTGGACAAACTGTACTGCAACTGTCAACACTTGGAGTAATTACTTGTTACTTTTATTTCTTATTCGTATTTATTTTAATTTTTTTAAACTGCATTGTTGTTTAGGGGCTCGTAAGTAAGCATTTCACTGTAAGGTCTACATCGTGGTGAATTTACTAAGATATCTATGTGTACATGTTGTATTTGGCGCAGGTGACTAATACAATTAGATTTGAAAGTGTATGGGCAGGACAGGAAGTGGAGAAAGCTGTATAGTAAAATCAAAATACTCTCAAGAGTGAAGTAAATAAAGAATATGAAATGTTTAAGTACTGTATTACTCTAACGATGAAACCATTTCGCAAACACTGGGTTTCGTAGCCTTGTTTGTGATGACAGAGACAGTTGATAGCGTCAGTAATCACTGACGCGTCAATGTGTGTGTTGCTGCATTGTCAGCCAGCACTGCAGAATCAGGGTCACTGTGGTGCAGCCAACAACCAACGTCTCCTGGCCTGGAGTTGTCAGCCTCTCCTCTCCTGGCCAACTGAGGCACTCACCGTTCTCCCTCCCTCTACTGTTTATACAGTAGCTGCACATCAGTTCCCCCCCTACTCTCCTCTCTAGGCTTGATTCACACTCCTTGATCTCTCTCCCTCCGTCTCTCCCTTTCTCTCTTGTCCTTCTCTTGTTCTCCCCCCTTTCCCTGCATCAACTTCTCTCCCCTCCCCTTCTCTCTATCTTGCTCTTGGAAAGAATCTGCTGCAAAGTGGGGCTGTTTCAAGGTTCAGACTTCTGATTAGATAAGAGCTATTGAAACTGCAGGGAGGGGCTTTGCAACTGATAATGCTGCACAGCTGCACTATAGCACTGAAACCCTGTGTGTGTGTGTGTGTGTGTGTGTGTGTGCGCCACTCCCTGGAGATGAGATCACCAGGCCACATGTCATTAAGGTCAGGGGAGCAGAGCAGCACGGACTGTGTTGATACAACAACAGCACAGAGACATAACAACAGGAGATAAGCCACATCCTGACCCAGACAAGTCATACACATAGGACACACCCTGACCCAGACGAGTCATACACACCCTGACCCAGACGAGTCATACACACACTGACCCAGACGAGTAATACACATAGGACACATCCTGACCCAGACGAGTCATAGACATAGGACACACCCTGACCCAGACGAGTCATACACACCCTGACCCAGACGAGTCATACACATAGGACACACCCTGACCCAGACGAGTAATACACACCCTGACCCAGACGAGTCATACACATCCTGACCCAGACGAGTCATACACATAGGACACATCCTGACCCAGACGAGTCATACACACCCTGACCCAGACGAGTCATACACATAGGACACATCCTGACCCAGACGAGTCATACACATAGGACACACCCTGACCCAGACGAGTCATAGACATAGGACACACCCTGACCCAGACGAGTCATACACATAGGACACACCCTGACCCAGACGAGTCATACACATAGGACACACCCTGACCCAGACGAGTCATACACACCCTGACCCTGACGAGTCATACATATAGGACACATCCTGACCCAGATGAGTCATACACATAGGACACACCCTGACCCAGACGAGTCATACACATAGGACACCTCCTGACCCAGACGAGTCATACACACCCTGACCCTGACGAGTCATACATATAGGACACATCCTGACCCAGACGAGTCATACACATAGGACACCTCCTGACCCAGACGAGTCATACACACCCTGACCCTGACGAGTCATACATATAGGACACATCCTGACCCAGACGAGTCATACACATAGGACACACCCTGACCCAGACGAGTCATACACATAGGACACATCCTGACCCAGACGAGTCATACACACCCTGACCCAGACGAGTCACACACCCTGACCCAGACGAGTCATACACACCCTGACCCAGACGAGTCATACACATCCTGACCCAGACGAGTCATACACATCCTGACCCAGACAAGTCATACACATAGGACACCTCCTGACCCAGACGAGTCATACACATAGGACACCTCCTGACCCAGACGAGTCATACACATAGGACACCTCCTGACCCAGACGAGTCATACACATAGGACACACCTTGACCCAGACGAGTCATACACATAGGACACACCCTGACCCAGACGAGTCATACACACCCTGACCCAGACGAGTCATACACACCCTGACCCAGACGAGTCATACACACCCTGACCCAGACGAGTCATACACACCCTGACCCAGACGAGTCATACACACCCTGACCCAGACGAGTCATACACATCCTGACCCAGACGAGTCATACACATAGGACACCTCCTGACCCAGACGAGTCATACACATAGGACACCTCCTGACCCAGACGAGTCATACACACCCTGACCCAGACGAGTCATAGACATAGGACACACGCTGACCCAGACGAGTCATTGACATAGGACACACCCTGACCCAGACGAGTCATACACACCCTGAGCCAGACGAGTCATAGACATAGGACACACCCTGACCCAGACGAGTCATAGACATAGGACACCTCCTGACCCAGACGAGTCATGCACATAGGACACACCCTGACCCAGACGAGTCATACACATAGGATTAGGGATATATTGGTGAACATATTCGAATTGGATGACATTAGCTAAAAAATGCCAACATCGGTATCGGCCGATGTGCAGTTACATTCAGGATCTGATTGAATCCAGGCTGTATCACAACCACCCGTGATTGGATGTACCATAGGGTGGCGCACAATTGGCCCAGCGTCGTCCAGGTTTGGCTTGGTCTAGGCCGTCATTTTAAATAAGAATTTGTTCTTAACTGGCTTGCCTAGTTAAATAAAGGGTCAATAAATCAAATGTAAAAATGTAGTTTAACAAGTGGATTATTTTCAGTCGTCATTGCTTAATAACCTCTGTTTACTACTCTGAACACGTGTGTCTTAATAAATCCATGGGATTTTGTTTCACTGAATCTCAGTCTGTACATTTGGGTAATAAGTGGAGGTGGTTTTACTGATATATTTGTTTGCTCATCGATCACAGCTCAGAAACATTCAACAATATGGGTCTAGGTCTATTATTTTTGCTCGAAGGCAACTCCAAAATCCTGCGGATGTTGTGAAATATGAACATGAGACTCGCATGCTTTTGAAAATATAAGATTGCTGTTGTTTTCTAAATCAGTATCATCATCTGGGGTAGGTGTAGGTGTGTCTTGTCTGGGGTAGGTGTAGGTGTGTCTTGTCTGGGGTAGGTGTAGGTGTGTCTAGGTCTGTCTGTCTTGTCTGGGGTAGGTGTAGGTGTGTCTAGGTCTGTCTGTCTTGTCTGGGGTAGGTGTAGGTGTGTCTAGGTCTGTCTGGGGTAGGTGTAGGTGTGTCTTGTCTGGGGTAGG
The DNA here is from genome assembly GCF_045791955.1 of Oncorhynchus clarkii lewisi. Classification (NCBI taxonomy): domain Eukaryota; kingdom Metazoa; phylum Chordata; class Actinopteri; order Salmoniformes; family Salmonidae; genus Oncorhynchus; species Oncorhynchus clarkii. Next base: position 8,048,468 of record NC_092147.1, read on the forward strand.
TGTAGGTGTGTCTTGTCTGGGGTAGGTGTAGGTGTGTCTAGGTCTGTCTGTCTTGTCTGGGGTAGGTGTAGGTGTGTCTAGGTCTGTCTTGTCTGGGGTTGGTGTAGGTGTGTCTAGGTCTGTCTTGTCTGGGGTTGGTGTAGGTGTGTCTAGGTCTGTCTTGTCTGGGGTAGGTGTGTCTAGGTCTGTCTTGTCTGGGGTTGGTGTAGGTGTGTCTAGGTCTGTCTTGTCTGGGGTTGGTGTAGGTGTGTCTAGGTCTGTCTTGTCTGGGGTAGGTGTGTCTAGGTCTGTCTTGTCTGGGGTAGGTGTAGGTCTTGTCTGTTTAATTAACAAAATAAATTAACAAATAAATTAACAAAATAAATGAACTATCGATTTCATTCATTTGGATGTAACAAACAAAAAAATGCAATGTTTCTTAGGACCTGCCTAAACTAATCAATTATGGATTACTTTCTATGGTGTATATTGACAAGATACAAATCTGACGTTCTGCCCCTGAGCAAGGCAGTTAACCCACTGTTCCCCTGAGCAAGGCAGTTAACCCACTGTTCCCCTAATCAAGGCAGTTAAACCACTGTTCCCCTGAGCAAGGCAGTTAACCCACTGTTCCCCTGAACAAGGCAGTTAAACCACTGTTCCCCTGAGCAAGGCAGTTAACCCACTGTTCCCCTGAACAAGGCAGTTAACCCACTGTTCCCCTGAACAAGGCAGTTAACCCACTGTTCACCTGAGCAAGGCAGTTAACCCACTGTTCCCCTGAACAAGGCAGTTAACCCACTGTTCCCCTGAACAAGGCAGTTAACCCACTGTTCACCTGAGCAAGGCAGTTAACCCACTGTTCACCTGAGCAAGGCAGTTAACCCACTGTTCCCCTGAACAAGGCAGTTAACCCACTGTTCCCTTGAACAAGGCAGTTAACCCACTGTTCCCCTGAACAAGGCAGTTAACCCACTGTTCCACTGAACAAGGCAGTTATCCCACTGTTCCCCTGAACAAGGCAGTTAACCCACTGTTCCCCTGAACAAGGCAGTTAACCCACTGTTCACCTGAGCAAGGCAGTTAACCCACTGTTCCCCTGAACAAGGCAGTTAACCCACTGTTCCCCTGAACAAGGCAGTTAACCCACTGTTCACCTGAGCAAGGCAGTTAACCCACTGTTCCCCTGAACAAGGCAGTTAACCCACTGTTCACCTGAGCAAGGCAGTTAACCCACTGTTCACCTGAGCAAGGCAGTTAACCCACTGTTCCCCTGAACAAGGCAGTTAACCCACTGTTCCCCTGAACAAGGCAGTTAACCCACTGTTCCCCTGAACAAGGCAGTTAACCCACTGTTCCCCTGAACAAGGAAGTTAACCCACTGTTCACCTGAGCAAGGAAGTTAACCCACTGTTCCCCTGAACAAGGCAGTTAACCCACTGTTCCCCTGAACAAGGCAGTTAACCCACTGTTCCCCTGAACAAGGCAGTTAACCCACTGTTCCCCTGAACAAGGCAGTTAACCCACTGTTCCCCTGAACAAGGCAGTTAACCCACTGTTCCCCTGAACAAGGAAGTTAACCCACTGTTCACCTGAGCAAGGAAGTTAACCCACTGTTCCCCGCGCGCCGAAGACGTGGATGTCGATTAAGGCAGCCCCCCCGCACCTCTCTGATTCAGAGGGGTTGGGTTAAATGCAGAAGACACTTTTCAGTTGAATGTGTTCAGTTGTAAAGTTTCCTTTCAATTGATTTATTACAATAGATGCCCACCCACATCACAAGAATGTGATAAAAAATGGGCCCGTATTGTCATATAAACATTACCCAATTTGTTTTACAGACAAAATACCATAAATCCTAAGTGAAAGCAGTGATAGTCATAAGTTCAGTGACAGAACCTCAGCAGGGTTGGGCTGGTTGGTGCTTGGATGGGAGGTCACCTGGGAACACCAGGTGCTGAATGCTGAGGTCAATAACTACAAGACCGTACTGTAAGTCAGGAATTATAAACAAAACTTGTCACTTTTATATGTTTATGGCAAAAACAAAATATAAGTTTGTCGTTTCCATTTGCTTTGGCAATGTAAAAGTATGTTTTTTTGGTTCGTTGGCAAGTTTTTTTGGGGGAGGGGGGGTTGTTCGGGCATTTTGTTCCGGAGGCGAGCCAAAGTTTTCAGCCGAAGTCTACGCCCCTTCGTCTGTGATTGGTCAACAGTAGGGATTAATTCAAAAGAGGGACCACTCACTTTCATGCACATTTTTTAAAATGAGAAATACTACACCTAACGTCTTAGATGTAAAATCGCGACTAAGATCTCTTCGGGGGGGGAAAAAAAATCTAAATTAATAACAGATTTCTTGAGTTATCTTATATTAATTCTGACTTTTGAGGAAGTGTATACCGGCTACGGCGTCTCAAAATGGACAAACAGTACTATTGCCGCTTTTTTCTCAAGAAAATGTATTGTAAGGGAGTATGCGAGCACACTCATTTGGTTCGGCTAGCCGAGTTCGGATAGGCGCCAGCCGAACTGAAGCATTTTTTTACGCCTTGCCTTCACACTGTATGACAGAGCATGTGCGTTACACAACACGGCCATTTTGTCCCTCTATATTAAGAGTGCATTTCGTGGTGAGAGGGGCGGGAAGAGGGTTGATTCACCGGCTTTCCGCTTTCTGTCCCAGGCGAAGCTTGGTAAGGAGGGGGGGGCCTCTTTACACACAGGCGGACACGGAAGGGGGGGGGGGGGGGGGGGGGGGGGTGTAGAGAAAGTGGGGCGGTGTGGTGTAGTGTAGTGTCGGGTTTCCTTCCCCCACAGCTGGGGTCAAATGGGTCACCAACCAGCCCCCACCCCTTCATCTCCCCTCATTTCAGAGGCCCAGCATGCAGGAAGTGCTAACCTTGCACCCCTCCCTCTTCATTCCCACTTCTCCTTTAGCTGTGAGCCCTCCAAAATGAATCTACCCCAGGAGGCTCCTGTTCTAAAACATTCAGGTCAATGTTAGGCCAATATCACACAGGGTAGTGGATGATGTGTGTATCATTTCAATATCAGCTGATTTTATCTTTCATTAAATCAGACTGACCAAACGAACCTACCCTTCATACACAGATAATTACATTTTAACTTTGCAATATCATATTTACTGTTTTTTTATTTTTTTATTTATTTATATTTATTGGGGGGAAAATAAGGGTGTTATTGTTAGGTGATTTTGACCAATCAGCAGGCTTCAGTTGTAAACAGAATTAAGCAAAAGATAATACTGATTTTATAGGGCCCTACAACTGTAGCCTGCTGATTGGTCAAAATCAGTTAACACCCTTATTTCCCCCCAATAAATATAAATATTTTTTATTTTTTTAAACAGTAAATATGATATTGCAAAGTTAAAATGTAATTATCTGTGTATGAAGGGTAGGTTAGTTTGGTCAGTCTGATTTAATGGAAGATAAAATCACCTGATATTGAAATGATACACACATCATCCACTACCCTGTAGTTTTTCTGGGGTTTTTCCCCATTAGTTTCTACTCTCAAAATCACACTTTGGGGTTGCCCTTGAAATACAATTGTGCAGCTAGCAAGAAACCGTTGTGTTTGACTGCTGTGTTTTTGTACTGTCAGCGTAGGTCTACAGTGTAGCCTACATGTGAAGGCAGAGTTCGATAGAAAATAAATGCAACTCATCATCATATCATTCTGCCTGGTAGGCCTACTTTGCAGTCATCATTTAAATTGGGAAGACTTTGAACCAAACAAACATTTGTAATAACTGGTTTGTATACACATTGTTGCCTTAGGTAACAGTTACTGGTAGATCTAACAACCTAACCTACCGATGTCGCTCTTCTGTGAGCTGATCCGTGCGACAACCAGCTGAGAGCTGCTCGACAGATGATTCCTCTCCAACTAGGCTGTGTGTGCGGCACGCGGGCGCTAAATAATCTACATAGTGAACTAACATTAATTATATATCCTAGATTGAAAATAGCAGACCACTGATGTGGATGGTGCACTGGCCCAGTGGGTCTCCAAAAACCTCCCTGGCTATCGGTTAGCCCTGTATGACTAAAAGTACTACTGGAGTACTGGAATCCTCCTCTCACTTCCTACCATCTGTGTGATTCTGTCTCCTGTCACTTCCTACCATCTCTGTGTGATTCTGTCTCCTGTCACTTCCTACCATCTCTGTGTGATTCTGTCACCTCTCACTTCCTACCATCTGTGTGATTCTGTCACCTCTCACTTCCTACCATCTCTGTGTGATTCCGTCTCCTCTCACTTCCTACCATCTGTGTGTGATTCCGTCTCCTCTCACTTCCTACCATCTGTGTGTGATTCCGTCTCCTCTCACTTCCTACCAGCTCTGTGTGATTATCTCCTCACTTCCTACCATCTGTGTTATTCTGTCTCCTCTCATGACCTACCATCTCTGTGTGATTCTGTCTCCTCTCATGACCTACCATCTCTGTGTGATTCTGTCTCCTCTCATCCTCTCTATACTCCTGCTCTGATGTCACAGACACAATAAAACTGTGTTCTCTCCCTCTGTTGTGAGGAACTGTGTGTCCTTGTGCACGACTGTGTGTTTCACCTTCATCCTCAGCATTGTTCATTTGAAGCATGTATCATATGTTTTCATCTGAGAGTAGACAGACAGTCTATGATGCTAACAGCTCAAATGATCAAAATCAGAGCTTTTCATTCCGCCCCTCGCTCTCTCCTCACGTATCACCTCCCCCACCCTCCCTATTACCTCCTTTTCTCCTTTTCTTCTCACACACCCCTCTCTCTCTCTCTCTCAACGGTTCAGAGCGCCGTGCAAACATTTAAAAAACGTCTCCTTTGTTGCAGAGAAGAAAATTAGGCCTACTATGCTGCTACACTAAAGTCTTTGTGGATTTTCCATTTATTAAAAAAGGGTTTTAACTCAGTTTAGTAGGTCTAAACTGTCCTGAAATAACCAAGTCTCTGTCTCTCTTTGGTTGGAGCTCGATTGCGTCGAAACATTGGCGTAAGGTAAATGTCTCTTTTCCATCTGCTCGGCCAGCTAGCTGTCTGAATCGTGTCTCCAGCTCACCTAGCTACTCACTGGATCCTATGATCACTCGGCTACACATGCCTCTCCCTAAATGTCAATATGCCTTGTCTACTACTCTCTCCCGCTCGCCTAGCGTAGTAGTGACTACCGAACGGCTCCCTGACTCACCTATTGCTGCTCATTGGAACCTCTGATCACTCGCCTACACAGCTGTTGCCTGCTGGACTGTTCACTAACACCTCATTTTGTTTATCTGTCGGCCCCAGCGTTGAACTCAGGTCCTGTGTGTACCTAACTGACCCTCTCTGCCCATTCATCGACATTTACCCGTTGTTGTCTTAGCGCTCCCGATCAACACCTGTGATTGCTTTATGCTTCTCCCTAATGTCAATATGCCTTGTCTACTACTCTTTTGGTGAGTACTTATTATCTTATTTCACTGCAAAGCCTCCAGCCCTCCTCAACATGACTTAGCTAGACCTTTTGCCACCCCCCACACATGCGGTGACCTCACCTGGCTTAAATAGTGCGTCCAGAGATGCAACCTCTCTCATCGTCACTCAATGCCTAGGTAAACCTCCACTGTACTCACATCCTACCATACCCTTGTCTGTGCATTATGTCCTGAATCAATTCTACCATTCTACCACGCGCAGAAATCTGATCCTTTTATTCTCTGTTCCCAACGCACTAGACGACCAGTTCTTATAGCCTTTAGCCATACCCTTATCCTACTCCGTTCCTCTGGTGATGTAAAGGTTAATCCAGGCCCTGCAGCCCCCAGCTCCACTCCCATTCCCCAGACGCTCTCATTTGTTGACTTCTGTAACTGTAAAAGCCTTGGTTTCATGCATGTTAACATCAGAAGCCTCCTCTCTTAAGTTTGTTTTAGTCACTGCTTTAGCACACCCCACCAACCTTGATGTCCTAACAGTGTCTGAATCCTGGCATAGGAAGGCCACAAAATATCCTGAAATTTACATCCCTAACTATAACATTTTCCGACAAGATAGAACTGCCAAAGGGGGTGGAGTCAGCCTGCAGAGTTCTGTATTACTGTCCAGGTCTGTGCCCAAACAATTCGAGCTTCAACTTCTAAAAATCCACCTTTCCAGAAATAAGTATCTCACAGTTGCCACTTGTTATATACCCCCCTCTGCCCCCAGCTGTGCCCTGGACACCATATGTTAATTGATTGCCCCCCGTCTATCTTCAGCGTTTCTACTGTTAGGTGACCTAAACTGGGACATGCTTAACACCCCGGTCATCCTACAATCTAAGCTAGATGCCCTCAACCTCACACAAATGATCAAGGAACCTACCAGGTACAACCCTAAATCCGTAACCATGGGCACCCTCTTAGATATCATCCGGACCAACTTGCCCTCTAAATACACCTCTGCTGTTTTCAACCAGGATCTCAGCGATCACTGCCTCATTGCCTGCATGAGTAATGGGTCTGCGGTCAAACGACCACCCCTCATCACTGTCAAATGCTCCCTAAAACAGATATAGCCTTTGGTTCACCTCAGACTTGACTGCCCTTGACCAGCACAAAAACATCCTGTGGCATTCTGCATTAGCATCGAATAGCCCCCGTGATATGCAGGGAAGTCAGGAACCAATATACTCAGTCAGTTAGGAAGGCTAAGGCTAGCTTTTTCAAACAGAAATGTGCATCCTGTAGCACTAATTCCAAAAGGTTTTGGGACACTGCAAAGTCCATGGAGAATAAGAGCACCTCCTCCCAGCTGCCCACTGCACTGAGGCTAGGAAACTCTGTCACCACCGATAAATCTACAATAATCGATAATTTCAATAAGCATTTTTCTACGGCTGGCCATGCTTTCCACCTGGCTACCCCTACCAACATCTCAGCACCCCCTGCAGCAACTTTCCCAAGCACCCCCCCGCGTCTCCTTCACCCAAATCCAGACAGCTGATGTTCTGAAAGAGCTGCAAAATCTGGATCTCTACAAATCAGCTGAGATAGACAATCTTGACCCTCTCTTTCTAAAATGATCAGCTGAAATTGTTGCAACCCCTATTACTAGCCTATTCAACCTCTCTTTCGTATCGTCTGAGATCCCCCCTTTTCAAAGGGGGAGACACTCTAGACCCAAATTGTTTTAGACCTATATCCACCCTGCCCTGCCTTTCTAAAATCTTTGAAAGCCAAGTTAACAAACAGATTACCGACCATTTCAAATCCCACCGTACCTTCTCCGCTATGCAATCTGGTTTCTAAGCTGTTCATGGGTGCACCTCAGCCACGCCCAAGGTCCTAAACGATATCATAACCGCCATCAAAAAAAAGAGTACTGTGCAGCCGTCTTCATCGACCGGCTTTCAACTCTGTCAATGACCACATTCTTATCGGCAGACTCAATAGCCTTGGATTCTCAAATGACTGCCTCGTCTGGTTCACAAACTACTTCTCAGACAGAGTTCACTGAGAAGTAGTTCAGTGTGTCAAATCGGAGGGCCTGTTGCCCGGACCTCTGGCAGTCTATATGGGGGTGCCACAGGGTTCAATTCTCGGGCCGACTCTTTTCTCTGTATACATCATTGATGTCGCTCTTGCTGCTGATGATTCTCTGATCCACCTCTACGCAGACGACACCATTCTGAATACATCTGGCCCTTCTTTGGACACTGTGCTAACAAACCTTCAAACGAGCATCGACGCCATACAACACTCCTTCCGTGGCCTCCAACTGCTTTTAAATGCTAGTAAAACTAAGTGCATGCTCTTCAACCGATTGCTTCCCGCACCCTCCCGCCCATCCAGCATCACTACTCTGGACGGTTCTGAATTAGAATATGTGGACAACTACAAATACCTAGGTGTCTGGTTAGACTGTAAACTCTCCTTCCAGACTCACATTAAACATCTCCAATCCAAAATTAAAACTAGAATCGGCTTCCTATTTCACAACAAAGCATCCTTCCCTCATGCTGCTAAACGGACCATCCTACCAATCCTTGACTTCAGCGATGTCATTTACAAAATAGCCTTCAACACTCCACTCAGAAAACTGGATGTAGTCTATCACAGTGCCATCCGTTTAGTCACCAAAGCCCCATATACTACCCACCACTGCAACCTGTATGCTCTCGTTGGCTGGCCCTCACTACATATTCGTTGCCAAACCCACTGGCTCCAGGTCATCTGTAAGTCTTTGCTAGGTAACGCCCCGCCTTATCTCAGCTCAATGGTCACCATAGCAACGCCCACTCGTCGCACGCTCTCCAGCAGGTATATTTCACTGGTCATCCCCAAAGCCAACACTTCCTTTGGCCGCCTTTCCTTCCAGTTCTCTGCTACCAATGACTGGAACGAATTGCAAAAATCACTGAAGCTGGAGTCTTATATCTCCCTCTCTAACTTTAAGCATCAGCTGTCAGAGCAGCTTACCGATCACTGTACCTGTACACAGCCCATCTGTAAATAGCACACCCAACTACCTCATCCCCATATTATTACATACCCTCTTGCTCTTTTGCACCCCAGTATCTCTACTTGCACATCATCATCTGCACATCTATCACTCCAGTATTAATACTAAATTGTAATTATTTTGCCACTATCACCTATTTAATGCCTACCTCCCTACATTTGCACGCACTGTACATAGATTTTTCTATTGTGTTATTGACTGTACATTTGTTTATGTGTAACTCTGTGTTGTTTTTGAGGCACTGCTTTGCTTTATCTTGACCAGGTCGCAGTTATAGGGCACCAAGTTAATGGAACACGAGAGAAGCAGGGGAGGAGCGGAGGGAGGGAGGGATGGATGGGTTCAGTGCCAGAACAGGAAGTCCTGACTGGGCAAAAGCCATTTCCTGTGTACTGTGCTGCATGTAAGAGGGGCTCGAGGTAGAAGTTGTGCCTTAGGATCAGCTTTCCCAATCCCATCAGGAGGTAAAAGAGGAAACTGACTCTGGATCAGTGCTAAGTGGTAACTTCATCGTAGACCATAAGGGGGCCTTGATGTAGAATTACAACACATATCTAGGATCAAATTATCCCCAATCATAACATTAACCATTAAGGGGAGGCTAAAATATATCATCCTGGATAAGTGGCTAGGGGCAACTTAGGGGAAATCAGTAATGTATCATATGGGGAGGTTTTTGTGAGTGCGATGCACCCTACCTTGATGTCAAAGTTACAGTCGAAGCGCTTGATGAGCACGATGAAGGCGCCAGTGAGGTTGTCCCGGATAGGGGGCGGGTCGATGGGCTCGCAGGCATTTTCGGGCCGTGCACCAATCAGAAAGCCCTGTGGGTGTGACATCACAGTACAGTTAGAGCATCAGTTATTAGCTGTTTAAGGAACATGGTCAACACGACCAAACAGTCAACAAACAGCGTGTGTGTGGTGGATTCTGGCGACTAAGTAACTTTACGTTCCAATACCAAAAACACTAAGTAACTTTACGTTCCAATACCAAAAACACTAAGTAACTTTACGTTCCAATACCAAAAACACTAAGTAACTTTACGTTCCAATGTCCATTTGAATCTTTGCTCTCCTCAACAGAAACAGTCGCTGGAAATAAATATTCCCAGGAAAATAAATAAATATTCACTGGAATCTAAATAAATATTCCCTGGAATCTAAATAAATATTCCCTGGAATCTAAATAAATATTCCCTGGAATCTAAATAAATATTCCCTGGAATCTAAATAAATATTCCCTGGAAAATAAATAAATATTCCCTGGAATCTAAATAAATATTCCCTGGAATCTAAATAAATATTCCCTGGAATCTAAATAAATATTCCCTGGAATCTAAATAAATATTCCCTGGAATCTAAATAAATATTCCCTGGAATCTAAATAAATATTCCCTGGAAAATAAATAAATATTCCCTGGAAAATAAATAAATATTCCCTGGAATCTAAATAAATATTCCCTGGAAAATAAATAAATATTCCCTGGAATCTAAATAAATATTCCCTGGAAAATAAATAAATATTCACTGGAAGATCAAACATCTAAAATTAGATGAATTAGACTAGAGAGAAATGATGAGCCACGTACTGAACTAAGAACAACAGAAATGACAAATAACATTTCAATAAAATAAAAAATGTAAATGGCTAATGTAACAGTCAATATGGGCCCTAGATTTTGTTTTAATTAAGGCGGAGTGAGAGAACGACAGGAGGAGGGAGAGAGAGAACGACAGAGGGAGGGAGAGAGACAGAGAGAGAGACAGAGAGACAGACAGAGACAGAGCGAGAGAATGACAGAGGGAGGGAGAGAGAGAATGACAGGAGGAGGGAGAGAGAGAATGACAGAAGGAGGGAGAGAGAGAATGACAGAGGGAGGGAGAGAGACAGAGAGAGAGACAGAGAGACAGACAGAGACAGAGAGAGAGAATGACAGAGGGAGGGAGAGAGAGAATGACAGAAGGAGGGAGAGAGAGAATGACAGAAGGAGGGAGAGAGAGAATGACAGAGGGAGGGAGAGAGACAGAGACAGACAGACAGACAGACAGACAGAGACAGAGAGAGAGAATGACAGAGGGAGGGAGAGAGAGAGAGACAGACAGAGAGACAGACAGAGACAGAGAGAGAGACAGACAGAGACAGAGAGAGAGAGAGACAGGCAGAGAGACAGAGAGAGAGAGAGACAGACAGAGAGACAGAGAGAGAGAGAGAGAGAGAGAGAGCACCAGAGGGAGAGCACCAGAGAGGGGGGAGGGAGGGAGGGAGAGCACCAGAGAGGGGGGAGGGAGGGAGGGAGAGAGAGAGGGGGGGAGGGACAGAGAGAGGGGGGGAGGGAGAGAGAGAGGGGGGGAGGGAGAGAGAGAGGGGGGAGGGAGAGAGGGGGGGGGGAGAGGGGGGGAGGGAGAGAGATGGGGGAGAGAGAGAGAGGGGGTAGAGAGAACGGGAGAGGGGGAAGGGAGAGAGAGTGGGGTAGAGATGACGAGAAAGGGGGAAGGGAGAGAGGGTAGAGAGAATGAGAGAGGGGGAGGGGGAGAGAGGGTAGAGAGAATGAGAGAGGGGGAAGGGAGAGAGAGGAGGGGTAGAGAGAACGAGAGAGGGGGAGGGAGAGAGAGGAGGGGTAGAGAGAACGAGAGAGGGGGAGGGAGAGAGGGGGTAGAGAGAACGAGAGAGGGGGAAGGGAGAGAGAGGAGTGTAGAGAGAACGAGAGAGGGGGAAGGGAGAGAGAGGAGTGTAGAGAGAACGAGAGAGGGGGTGGGAGAGAGAGGAGGGGTAGAGAGAACGAGAGAGGGGGGAGGGAGAGAAAGGGGGTAGAGAGAACGAGAGAGGGGGGAGGGAGAACGAGAGAGGGGGAGGGAGAGAGAGGAGGATAGAGAGAACGAGAGAGGGGGAGGGAGAGAGAGGAGGGGTAGAGAGAACGAGAGAGGGGGGAGGGAGAGAGAGGGGGTAGAGAGAACGAGAGAGGAGGAGGGAGAGAGAGGGGGTAGAGAGAACGAGAGAGGGGGGAGGGAGAACGAGAGAGGGGGGAGGGAGAACGAGAGAGGGGGGAGGGAGAGAACGAGAGAGGGGGAGGGAGAGAGAGGAGGGGTAGAGAGAACGAGAGAGGGGGGAGGGAGAGAGAGGGGTAGAGAGAACAAGCGAGGGGGAGGGAGAGAAAAAGCGTGAAAGTGAGTTTGGCTGGTAAACTTGGTTTGAGATGGGTAGCCATATTGGCAGTCCTTGGGTTATAATGCTATTTTCAAGGGAATATCGGTGCCAACATTGGCCAAAATGGTAACATATATAGCCCCAGTGAGTCAGACTCCACAAGGTGTGATCCACAGAACACTGTGCTGATGGCACCCAGCAGGTCCTGCAGCTCTGGAGTCTCGGATCCGCCTCGGGCATGACTCAGCCTGTCAGAACACAGCCAGAGAGGCAGGCCTAATTTCAGGGCCTGATGCTGTCCAATTACACTGAGGTACTGTTCAAGTGTTTCCATTCAGGGAGAGGTGTTTCTTCAGTGAGTGAAACGTTCATTACATTGCAGACAGAAATGTAATGAAAAGAGCCGAATGACACAATTCTCTTCTACAAGACAGATAATCATATCTGTCTCTGTACATTCTATTTCTATCTGAATATTCTGTAATGTTGTGCCCATCTTGAACAAACTGCTGCTCTCCAGTGTTTTGTCCCACTGGCGTCACAGTAACCAGCAGTAGCCAGCCGGCTTCACGGTAACCTCACGCCAGCCGGCTTCACGGTAACCAGCAGTAGCCAGCCGGCTTCACGGTAACGTCACGCCAGCCGGCTTCACGGTAACGTCACGCCAGCCGGCTTCACGGTAACGTCACGCCAGCCGGCTTCACGGTAACGTCACGCCAGCCGGCTTCACGGTAACGTCACGCCAGCCGGCTTCACGGTAACGTCACGCCAGCCGGCTTCACGGTAACGTCACGCCAGCCGGCTTCACGGTAACCTCACGCCAGCCGGCTTCACGGTAACCTCACGCCAGCCGGCTTCACGGTAACCTCACGCCAGCCGGCTTCACGGTAACCTCACGCCAGCCGGCTTCACGGTAACCTCACGCCAGCCGGCTTCACATTTAACCAGATTTATTGATTTGATAATGTCTAATCACATTTCCTTGCACTATTAAAAGGCTGCAAAATGTAACATAGAAATGTGTTATAGATCTGTAGTTCTAATTGAAAAAGACAGATCTGTTCTATGTGTGCTATTTCTATGCTTCCCGCTCTTAAGTTTAGTCTAGTCTTTTACTTTCGGCTTTTGTATGTAAATGATCTTTCACCGCGGTTTAGCTGGGACAATGACTCAACACTATATACTTTCTCAGCGGTTTAGCTGGTACAATGACTCAACACTATATACTTTCTCAGCGGTTTAGCTGGGACAATGACTCAACACTATATACTTTCTCAGCGGTTTAGCTGGTACAATGACTCAACACTATATACTTTCTCAGCGGTTTAGATGGTACAATGACTCAACACTATATACTTTCTCAGCGGTTTAGCTGATACAATGACTCAACACTATATACTTTCTCAGCGGTTTAGCTGGTACAATGACTCAACACTATATACTTTCTCAGCGGTTTAGCTGGTACAATGACTCAACACTATATACTTTCTCAGCGGTTTAGCTGGTACAATGACTCAACACTATATACTTTCTCAGCGGTTTAGCTGGTACAATGACTCAACACTATATACTTGCTTGTTTTGTCACAAACTGAAAGTAGATGAACCATTAGAATTTTAGCAACCAGGAAAACGGCAGAGAGATGATTTCTGCATAGCGCTTCTTAAATACAGTGTAACTGCACATCCTATCAGGTGTGAGTGCAGATGGTTGCCCGGGGTGACAGGCTGAGAGAGAGGGGTGTGTCCCAAATTGTTATTTATTTATCTAGGCAAGTCAGTTAAGAACAAAATTCTTATTTACAATGACGGCCTACACCGGCCAAACCCGGACGACGCTGGGACAATTGTGCGCCGCGCTTTGGGACTCCCAATCACGGCCGGTTGTGATACAGCCTGGAACGGAACCGGGGTCTGTAGTGACGCCTCCAGCACTGAGATGCAGTGCCTTAGACCGCTGTGATACAGCCTGGAATGGAACCAGGGTCTGTAGTACTGAGATGCAGTGTCTTAGACCGCTGTGATACAGCCTGGAATGGAACCAGGGTCTGTAGTACTGAGATGCAGTGTCTTAGACCGCTGTGATACAGCCTGGAATGGAACCAGGGTCTGTAGTACTGAGATGCAGTGTCTTAGACCGCTGTGATACAGCCTGGAATGGAACCAGGGTCTGTAGTACTGAGATGCAGTGTCTTAGACCGCTGTGATACAGCCTGGAATGGAACCAGGGTCTGTAGTACTGAAATCCAGGGTCTTAGACCGCTGCGCCACTTGGGAGATAAAATGGCACCCACCCTATTCCCCATATACACAGAGGCCTATAAGGCCAGAAGTAGTACACCATGTCGGCATTAGGGTGCGATCTGGGACGCAGCTGAGCTGTAAATTGCTGTGGGATTGGGTGGGGGTGGGGCCTTGACTCAGCACCAGCTACAGCCAGCCGTGAACGTTTTAGTGGAGGTCTCAGGAGACATGCCAGTGCCTAGAACTTCAAAACAGACCCAGACTTCCTGCATTGCCAGTACTTTTCTCTGTGTGTGTACCTTACACTGCTAAGACTGTGTGTGTGTGTGTTTGTACCTTACACTGCTAAGACTGTGTGTGTGTGTGTGTGTACCTTACACTGCTAAGACTGTGTGTGTGTGTGTGTGTGTGTGTGTACCTTACACTGCTAAGACTGTGTGTGTGTGTGTGTGTGTGTGTGTGTACCTTACACTGCTAAGACTGTGTGTGTGTGTGTGTGTATTCTGAATGGCAGCGACACAGCTCTTACAAGCTGCCACATTGAGGTCAATCTCTCCAAATAAAAAAAGGATGATCAATGAAAGAGTCAAACGTATAAAAACATACCATCAACTTCCCCAGAGGATGGACAGCAACTCATATGTACAGGTAAGTGTCCAAATGTAAAGGTAACACCAACATAGTGTCTTTATAGGGGCGTTGGGTCACCACCAGCCAACCAGAACAGCTTCAATGCACCTTGGCATAGATTCTACAAGTGTCTGGAACTCTATTGAAGAACTCATAGAGTGTCTGGAACTCTATTGAAGAACTCATAGAGTGTCTGGAACTCTATTGAAGAACTCATAGAGTGTCTGGAACTCTATTGAAGCTCATAGAGTGTCTGGAACTCTATTGGAGGGATGCGACATCATACTTCCAGAATAAATTCCATCATTTGGTGTTTTTGTTGATGTTGGTGGAAAACACTGTCTCAGGTGCCTCTCCAGAATATCCCATTAGTGTTCAATTGGGTTGAGATCCGGTGATCTGGTACACCTTTTAAAACCTCCTTCGGATCTCTGAGACTCCTCCTTCAAAGTCAAAGATCTTTTATTCTAGCCAAAATAAATGGGCAACTGGGCATTTTTATACATGTAAGTATGATGGGATTTTTAATTGCTTAATTAACTCAGGAACCATACCGGTGTGGAAGCAACTTCCTTTCAATATGCTTTGTATCCCTCCTTTACTCAAGTGTTTCCTTTGATGTTGTCAGTCACTCCAAAAGCTCGTTCCATTCTTGATTTGATACAAAGAGGTAGTGAAGAACTGGCCATGGAAGCCGATACATGGTCTACTTTATGTTGAATCCTGCTTCAGAAAGGAACACAGACTGGAAATCTCCATGGATACAAAGCCTGCTATGACATCACCGTGCCACTGCCTCACATATTCACCTGGCTCAGAACAAGCTACAATAGCTCCCCCTGTTGGCAATGGACCCACAAAAAGGAAATGCCTAAACACACCTCTGTACAGAGCACAGTGTACTTGAGGGAAAATACAATAAAACAACTGACATTTTTTTTTAAACGTTATTTTTTTAAAGTTTAACAACCGATTGTTCGTTTCAGGTTTTGAATTCACAGACAATACAGTCATCTTCCTCCTCCTGCACCGCGGGATTGCCTAGTGGTCGTGAAACCTAAAATCAGACTGATTCAAATACTATTTGAAAAATACTTGGGAGTGTTTTCTTTGGCCTGACAGATTATGAATATTATAATGTTGAAACTATTTGATCATGTGGTTTAAATGGAACAAACTCAATCAAGCCCAGATTAAGACAGTATTTGAACCCAGGTCTATACCTAATCCCAGTCCGTAAATGTCACTAACGCATATCCCGTTTATGGATAAGAGGAAGAACAGAGGAATTATTAAATATAGTCTTGTTTGTGCAGTTTTAAGCAGATTAAAATGAATGAATCTAAAAATCAGATTAGTAGAGAAGGTTTCATAGATACACTGCACACAAAGAGGAGCCGCTCAACAAATTCAACTGTGTATTGAAAAATGGCTAAACCCCTCAATCTCATATGTTATAATGAAACTACTAAGCACATACACACTAAGCAGATGACATGACAAGGATCTAACATGGAAGGGTATTTGTAGACGGCACAAAAAAAAATGGGAACTAAACCAGCCGAGCCAAACATTTTATCTAGGAAATCAACTAATATCGGCACCCAGAAATATATCAACTTCTCCATTTTAATGTTGATCTGTCACATGAAATAAGGAATCAAGTGGAACATTTTTACAGCCCAAAACTGGGTTGTAAAATTTGATACAGAACAATAAAGTGCTATTTTCTGAATTGGGTCTACATCCCAAATGGCACCCTATTTCCTATATAGTGCCCTACTTTTGACCAGGGCCTATGGCACCCTATTCCCTATATAGTGCCCTACTTTTGACCAGGGCCTATGGCACCCTATTCCCTATATAGTGCACTACTTTTGACCAGGGCCTATGGCACCCTATTCCCTATATATAGTGCCCTACTTTTGACCAGGGCCTACTTATTTTCCACCATAATTTGCAAATAAATTCATTAAAAATCCTACAATGTGATTTTCAGGATTTTTTTCTTCTCATTTTGTCTGTCATAGTTGAAGTGTACCTATGATGAAAATTACAGGCCTCTCTCATCTTTTTAAGTGGGAGAACTTGCACAATTGGTGGCTGACTAAATACTTTTTTGCCCCACTGTATGTATGTATGTATGTATGTATGTATGTATGTATGTATGTATGTATGTATGTATGCATGCATGTATGTATGTATGCATGTATGTATGTATGTATGTATGCATGTATGTATGCATGTATGTATGTATGTATGTATGTATGTATGTATGTATGTATGTATGTATGCATGTATGTATGCATGCATGTATGTATGTATGTATGTATGTATGTATGTATGTATGTATGTATGTATGCATGTATGTATGTATGTATGTATGTATGTATGCATGTATGTATGCATGTATGTATATACACACATACACACACAAAAATGTTTCTTGTTAGAATTTTCCTTCCACTTTGACAGAGTATTTTGTGTAGATTGTTGACAAAAAAAATCAATTTTAAACCCACTTTGTAGCACAACAAAATGTGGAAAAAGTTAAGGGATGTGAATCCTTTCTGACGGCCCTGTAGCTGTGTGGACTGGAAATGGGTCAGCATGATCTTTGCCCTGGAAAGATGTGTACATAGCCGCATCCCAACTCCAAAGCCACAGGCCGAATCCAGCTACTGCCCTCCAGCTTCCCAGGCCACGCCCCCTCCTGCATCCCGAGCCAGACATGTGACAGGATATGACACCATATGACGCCGTGCTTCCTGTCCCTGCTAAAAGCCAGTCACTGTTCCGTGAAGTTCCCCCCCAGGGCAATTATCTGCTGCTTCATCACTAATTGAACAAAGCCCTACCCCAAATAAACTGGGTAGAGACTCTTGAGACTATTTTTATTATCCTTCCTCAACTAATCACAGATCTGACATGACTTGATAGGAGTAAATCAGCAGTTCCATCACATAGCCTACAGCATTCTAGTTATGTTAGATTAGCGATTAGACTACCCCAAAGTAGGGAGGAATAACATATTTCAAAGTAAACAAGGCCTAATCGAACACCAGTTTTTGCAACCTTTGCTAGATAGACAACAAGTGATTTTTCAACATGATACATTTCAATTAGAAAGTTCTGGTACATCCTCTTGAACAGACACAAGATTTAGCGGGAAAACCTCTGTTCATGACACACGGCGTTCTATAAGAGAACACCAGAACTCGGCTACATTTTCCCGTCAGTACTATTATTGCCTTTAGTACCATTTCACCCTTGAGGGAATGGCTGGCGCACATGCGCTTCGCACACTTTCCTTGTGTGTAAGAGATTAATGTTCCCAGTTGTCCCATTTGGGACACATGGCTAGTCGTACACTGTGCCATTTCGTGGCATGGGAGGGGTGTGGTTCCATTGAAAGAAAGCCCAGACTGAGGCACACTGGGAAATCATGGGAGACAAGCAAGCTGGTAAGTGTCTTGTGATTCTGGGACAAACTGCAGGCTCCATTGTAGGATGGAAGGTTTGTTCCATCAGGACTGCAATCCCCTGGGACATGGACGCTGCTGCAGTTCATTCCTAAACATTCTTCTCTCAGTTCTTCCATAGTTCACTGGCCTTCCCAGGGACTGGAGAGGTGAAAGCAATAAGAGAATAGTAGTGGTGTTCCATAAAGCTACAATCAGCAGTTGAAGCAATAACAAAGCTACCTCACCGCCCCTATTTTAGTACAAAAAAAAGCTGAGGGGTGGTGCTGGAGAAATGTAACCACTCAAATTCATAACCAAGCTATGGATGTAAGGACTGGCCATCCATTATATCAAAATTATAGTTTTAACCATGTTTTGAAGCTATACGAAGTGTTTGTAAACAAAGTAAATGTAAACAAACGTTGGAGTAAAACAAGCTATACTTTAGGTTCTGATGGGAGACACCAGTTGAACTAAGCTCATGAGGCATTACTAAGTTACATTCATCAAGAATCACTGGGTACATATCATTACTTAAAAAAAGTCCAAATGGATGTATAAACTACAGATTGTCCCTTTAAGCACCAAACAGAAGAAATGGGTTCTGGGTCAGTGCACCCGACTGCACAGATAATCACTGGACAATAGACCGAAACATGGTCGACACGCCACATTTACCAAACAGTTTGTTAACACAGCAGGACAAGTTACTGTCCAAACACTGACCGCATGGCACCGGTACAACTGCAACCGTCACAGGCCAACCTGCTGAAGCCAAATGGCAGCCGAACCAACATGTACGAGACCATATTGTTTTTACAAGAGTTGGAACACTAATGGAACAAGATGTCAAAAGTGAGACGATGAGCCCTAGGGTGTGGGCTGCCACGCCTGCCTTGCTCAAAGCGCCGCAGTGCATCCACACAGACGCTGGCAGAGAGTTCAAACGAGTGGGTGAAGTGGCTTAGCTCCAGTTGGGGGGGGGGGGGGGTAGAAGTAGAGCTGGGAATTGCCAGGGACCTCACAAAACAATATCACAATACTTCTGTCTGCTGCAGAAGGACAAGAGCGTTTTAAAATCAGTCATGGAAATAAAAAACTATTTAAAAGAAGATGGAGAACAATCTATATAGGATGAAAAATACTGGTGTTTTGGCGCATATAACTATCGATTTTTCAGAACACATTTTATTTGTCATATGCTTCGTAAACAACAGGTGAAGACTAAGAGTGAAATACTTATGGGCCCTTCCCAACAACGCAGAGGGAATTTTAAATGTATTTTTTAAATCAGCAACTGAGCTTGTCTAACCCGTTCACAGGATTGGTCAACTCAAGGTTTCAAGGGTCTCCACCGAGCTAGGTATATCTACTTTTAGTTTTAATGCACCGTATTGCTGGAACAAAATCTATGATGTTCTGGTGCTGTTGGAAGCAATTGAAAGTATTGCTTGGTGACTTATTTGTGGACAAATGTAACAGTTTTTCTGGCCGATTTGGTTTTATTTGTGCTTGACAGTCTTCACGACTGTGCTGGTGTGTGTGGACCATGATAGGTCCTCAGTGATGTGGACACCCCGCTCCACTACAGCCCTGTCGACGTGGATGGGGGGTGTACTCACCCCTCCGTTTCCTGTAGTCCACTATCAGCTCCTTTGTCCTGATGATGTTGAGGGAGAAGTGGCACCACACTGCCAGGTCACGGACCCCTTCCCTCTAGGCCAGAGATGGGCAACTTGGGGTGGGGCCCACAAAAAAATCTGAAATCCTGAGGGGCTGCAGTTGCTCACGGGTCTGCATCGCCCCCCCCCCCATCGTTGTGTTGTCAGCAAACTTAATGATGGTGTTGGAGTGGCCACGCAGTCATGATTGAATAGGGAGTACAGGAGGGGAATAAGCATGAACCCGAGGGACCCCTGCGATGAGGGTAAGCGTGGCAGATGTTGTAGTCGCGGCCCGTCAGGAAGTGCAGGATCCAGTTGCAGAGGGAGGTGTTGAGTCCCAGGGTTGAGCTTAGTGATGAGCTTGGAGGGGACTATGGTGTTGAATGCTGAACTATCATCAATGAACCGCATTCTCACGTAGGTGTTCCTCTTGTCCAAGTGGGAGAGGGCAGTGTGGGGTGCAATAGAGATTGCATCATCTGTAGATCTGTTGGGGCGGTATGCTAATTGGAGTGGGTCCAGGGTGTCTGGGATGATGGTGTTGATGTGAGCCATGACCAGCCTTTCAAAGCACTTCATGGCTACAGATGTGAGTGCTACAGGGCAATAGTCATTTAGACAGGTTACCTTGGCATTCTTGGGCGCAGGGAATATGGTGCTTGATACATGTAGGTATTACAGACGGTCAGGGAGAGGTTGAACTTGCCAGCTGATCCTAGTTACCAGAGTAAGAGTCCTGGTAATCTGTCTGGCCACGTGGTCTTGTGAATATTAACCTGTTTAAAATGTCTTTCTAACATCCGCTACAGAGAGCGAGATCACACAGTCGTCGGGAACAGCTGTTGCGCTCATGCATGGTTCAGTGTTGCTTGCCTCAAAGCGAGCATAGAAGGAATTTAGCTCGTATGGTAGGCTCGCGGCTGGGTTTCCCTTTGTAATCCGGCATAGTTTGCAACCCCTGCCACATCCGATGAGCATCAGAGCCGGCATAGTATGATTGGATCTTAGTCCTGTATTGATGTTTTGACTGTTTGATGGCTCGTCGGAGGTCGTAGTGGGATTTCTTACAACCGTCCGGATTAGCGTCCCACTCCTTGAAAGCAGCAGCTCTAGCCATTAGCTCAGTGCAGATGTTGCCTGTAATAAATGGCTTCCGGTTAGGATATAAACGTATGGTCACTGGGGGGACAATGTCATCAATGCACTTATTAATAAAGCCAGTGACCGATGTGGTAAACTCCTTAATGTTATTGGATGAGTCACAGAACATATTCCAGTCTGTACTAGCGAAAGTGTCTTGTATCTTAGCATCCGCTTCGTCGAACCACTTCTGTATTGAGCGTATCACTGGTACTTCCTGTTTTTGCTTGTAACCAGTTCACTGGTACTTCCTGTTTTTGCTTGTAACCAGTTCACTGGTTCCTCCAAGTTTTTGCTTGTAAGCAGAAATCAGGAGTATAGAGTTATGGTCATATTTGCCAAATGGAGGGCGAGGGAGAGCTTCGTATGCTTCGTATGCTTCGTATGCTTCGTACGAGTGTAGGTGATTAAGTTGAGTTTTTTCGCCTCTAGTTGCACAAGTGACATGCTGGTTAAAATGAAGTAAGACGGATTTCAGTTTCCCTGCATTGAAATCACCGGCCAATAGGAGCGACACCTCTGGATGTAAATCTTCTTTTTTTGCTTATGGCCCTATACTGCTCGTTGAGTGCAGGCTTAGTGCCAGCATTGGTTTGTGGTGGTAAATAGACAGCTACAAAAAAATATAGATTAAAACTATTGGTAAATTGGACGGCTTATCAGCATATCATGAGGTATTCTCCATCACTAGGGAGGAGAAGTACAGAGGTGGAGTGAGAGACAGTAAATAGGAAAGAGAGAGAAAGAGGAAATGGATTGCTTGGAGAGAGAGCAACAGAAAAAACAATGAAAAGGAGAACGAGAGAGTAGGCCTTTGAATTACTCAGCTTTCATTACCCCGATGCCTTATGTAAGTAAGCCTGGCAGGCTGCGCACACAGACGTGACCCCTGCTCTTCGCCAGCCCACCCCCTGTCCCAGCCCACCCCCAGTCTTAGCCCACCCCCAGTCCTAGCCCACCCCCCACTCACCGTCCTAGCCCACCCCCTGTCCTAACCCACCCCCCCACTCACCGTCCCAGCCCACCCCCTGTCCCAAGCCTGCCCCGCGACAGCTACAGAGGCCCAAATTGTTCCAGCACCTGGCCCAGCTCCACTCCGCAACCTGCAGGACCAGATCCACAACCGCCAGTGCCCGAGCCAGCCCCTCAATAGACACTCGAGCAGACACACCAGCTGGTGTCTCTCCTGGACCAGACATCACTGGATTCAACACCGGTGCTAATCCCTACACTACCCTCTGCCCTTCCTCACAGACCTGCTTGGCCTGGATCTGACACCCAAGCGGACTCTACAGCCAGAGTCCCAGTCGGTGTCCGATCTAGCACCTTAGACTTCACCATCTCTCCTGGACCTGCCAGCATCAAAACCAGATCGCAGTTCTGATCTCGATGTCCACTGCCGTTCCGGGGAACCAGTTTAGCACCAACCTGGATCTATCATCCACTCCACCTACTGACGCCTCAGCACCTGACCCAGCTCCACTCCTGAGTCTGTCATCCAGACCTGGAGACCTCCAGCAGCATGGACACGGACTGTCCCCACTCCTGCTGGACGACCCTGCCTCATGGACATCATGATCGCCTTGTCCCTCCATCCATTCCACCAAATCAACTATTGAAGTCTAGCTTGCTACAATGAATCAGCCAGAATTCCTCATTCAAAACAAATTTGTCGGAACATTGGGTACTTCCGGCGCCTTGATGACCACTTCCACCCTCCAACCATTCCCCCAAAGGGGACTACATGGGGATGTGGGACATTCCTCATTACCCAGTGCCCTACAACCACCGGCCTTCAAGGGGCGGCCAAGGGGACAGACACTGAGGGAACATGTACTACATACATTTTGGGGTGGCTGTACAAAGCCCAATACTTTCTATTATTAAATATTCACTGAACCCCTCTCTCTCTGGCTAGGACATAGAGACAAACTCTGGGACATTTTCCAGCTGTGGCAGAGGGTACCATCCCCCATCTCAGTCTGACTCCCTTGTCCAGTGGCAGAGGCCACTTTACACCTCTGTGTTAGGGAACGCAGTCCGCTGACCTGGTCAGCCAATCACAGGCCCTATCTAATGGGGTAACGCAACCCCATTCCTACCTGCAATTTAGTTGGGAACAAGGGTGCAGAGAGACGACAGGTCAGAAGAACTCTGCAGCACCTCAACACAACTCACCACTGGACCCTTCCTACAAGGACAAGCCTCTTGCACTGGACTTCCTGAATCAAATCACATTTTATTGGTTGCATACACACGTTTAGCAGATGCTAGATCCAACAGTACATCTAACAATACACAATACATATTTCTATATACAGTAATATCTAATAATACACACAAATCTAAAAGTAAAATAATGGAATTAAGAAATATAGAAATAAGGCCTAGCGTTGTGGGAGTCTGGAGTATAAAATACATTACCGGTCACACCTACTCATTCAAGGGTTATTCTTACATTTTGGACAATTTTCTACCTTGTAGAATAATAGCGAAGACATCAAAACTATGAAATAACACATATGGAATCATGTAGTAACCAAAACAAAAGTGGTAAACAAATCAAAGTAAATTTATATTTGAGATTATTCAAAGTAGTCACCCTTTGCCTTGATGACAGCTTTGCACACTCTTGGCATTCTCTTAACCAGCTTCATGAGGTAGTCACCTGGAATGCATTTCAATTAACAGGCGTGCCTTGTTAAAAGTTAATTTGTGGAATTTCTTTCCTTCTTAATGCATTTTGAGCCAATCAATTGTGTTGTGACAACGCAGCGTTGGTATACAGAAGATAACCTTATTTAGTAAAAGACCAAGACCATATTATGGCAAGAACAGCTAAAATAAGCAAAGAGAAATTACAGCCCATCCTTACTTTAAGATATGAAAGTCAGTCAATGCGGAAAATGTCAAGAACTCACCCAGTCTCAGAAATTGCAGCCCAAATAAATGCTTCACAAAGTTTAAGTAACAGACATCTCAACATCAACTGTTCAGAGAAGACTGCGTGAAATCAGGACTTCATGGTTGAATTGCTTGGTTGAACCACTATTAAAGTACTCCAATAATAAGAAGAGACTTGCTTGGGCCAAGAAACATGAGCAATGGACATTAGGCAGGTGGAAATTTGTCCTTTTGTCTGCTGAGTCCAAATATGAGATTATTGGTGGTTTGCGCTTTGTGGGACTATCATTTGTCTTTCAACAGGACAATGACCCACCACACCGACAGGATGCTCTCAATGGTGCATCCTGAGCCTGAAGAAGCTTTTCACCTTCTACACTGCAGCCCCGTCAATGTGGATGGTCCACGATCAGCTCCTTCGTGTTGTTGACATTGAGGGGGTGGCTATTTTCCTGGCACCACTCTGCCAGGGTACTCACCTCCTCCCTGTAGGCTGTCTCATCATTGTTGGTAATCAGGCCTACAGTACCACGGTTGTTGTCTGCAAACTTGATGATTGAGTAAACAGGGAGTACATGAAACCTCCAGTAGTCTATCCTACTTCCTGTTTGTCGTGATCGCCGGCGCGCCGGGACAGTTGCACCTATATCTAAACCGGCACCTCTATCGGAGTTCACCACCAATTAATGATGCTCTTTTTCAATGGACGTTTCAACAAGACACTGAAATGAACGATTCATCATGGATGTTTCAACAAGATACTGAAATGAACGATTCATCATGGACGTTTCAACAAGATACTGAAATGAACGATTCAACAAGAGACTGAAATGAACGATTCATCACGGACGTTTCAACAAGAGACTGAAATGAACGATTCAACAAGAGACTGAAATGAACGATTCATCATGGACGTTTCAACAAGACACTGAAATGAACGATTCATCATGGACGTTTCAACAAGAGACTGAAATGAAAGATTCATCATGGACGTTTCAACAAGAGACTGAAATGAACGATTCATCATGGACGTTTCAACAAGAGACTGAAATGAACGATTCATCATGGACGTTTCAACAAGAGACTGAAATGAACGATTCATCATGGACGTTTCAAACAGAGAGGTTAGTGAGAGAGCAAGGCAAGCATAGCGATGGAAAACAAGCTCTTCACTGGGGGGTGACGACGACAATGGCCTGGCTTAGAAGTGCAGACATGAGTCAGCCCTGTTGCCAGCTGTGTGTGGGTCAACAATGAGTGGGCACCTCACAACCCATGACATCATTCTCATTAGAAAGCCATGGTGATCTTGCTGCTACACATTCACAACACAGTGCACTTTACTGTAGTTCCAGTTTGGCCACTGGACCACAACTGGGCTCACTACTAATCTGCATCCCAAAATGCATCATATTCAGTGCATACACTTTGACCATAGAGAGAGAGAGAGAGAAACTGTATATACTGTATATCATTGGTTATACTTTAACTAGTGTCAATAGCAGTAAAAAAAAAAAAAAATGACAGGGTATATGTAACAGTCGACTTATCGAGTTCTTGTAATGAACTGCAGGGATTTGTAAGTCCGTCATTAAACATTGGCATTTGCCGGAAATAAAAAATGCCCCTTGTTGTACCCACCTTGAGTCCATCGCTGGGCAGCCGGTACCCAAACCGTGCAGGCAGGTCATCAAAATTACCTGTCTTGTTGTCAAATGTGTACTGAAAGAGAAAAAAAAGAATACAAATCACATCACGTGGTGTTTAACAACTAATAGTTCTTCGTCATTCAGTCTGTCTGGGTGTCTATCCATCCGCCCGTCTCTGTCTGAGTGTCTATCCATCCGCCCGTCTCTGTCTGAGTGTCTATCCATCCGCCCGTCTCTGTCTGAGTGTCTATCCATCCGCCCGTCTCTGTCTGAGTGTCTATCCATCCGCCCGTCTCTGTCTGAGTGTCTATCCACCCGCCCGTCTCTGTCTGCGTGTCTATCCATCCGCCCGTCTCTGTCTGAGTGTCTATCCTTCAGCCCGTCTCTGTCTGGGTGTCTATCCTTCAGCCCGTCTCTGTCTGAGTGTCTATCCATCCGCCCGTCTCTGTCTGAGTGTCTATCCTTCAGCCCGTCTCTGTCTGGGTGTCTATCCTTCAGCCCGTCTCTGTCTGGGTGTCTATCCATCAGCCCGTCTCTGTCTGAGTGTCTATCCACCCGCCCGTCTCTGTCTGAGTGTCTATCCATCCGCCCGTCTCTGTCTGAGTGTCTATCTATCCGCCCGTCTCTGTCTGAGTGTCTATCCACCCGTCCGTCTCTGTCTGGGTGTCTATCCTTCAGCCCGTCTCTGTCTGAGTGTCTATCCTTCAGCCCGTCTCTGTCTGGGTGTCTATCCACCCGTCCGTCTCTGTCTGGGTGTCTATCCTTCAGCCCGTCTCTGTCTGGGTGTCTATCCACCCGTCCGTCTCTGTCTGGGTGTCTATCCTTCAGCCCGTCTCTGTCTGAGTGTCTATCCTTCAGCCCGTCTCTGTCTGGGTGTCTATCCATCCGCCCGTCTCTGTCTGCGTGTCTATCCTTCAGCCCGTCTCTGTCTGAGTGTCTATCCACCCGCCCGTCTCTGTCTGGGTGTCTATCCATCCGCCCGTCTCTGTCTGGGTGTCTATCCTTCAGCCCGTCTCTGTCTGGGTGTCTATCCATCCGCCCGTCTCTGTCTGAGTGTCTATCCTTCAGCCCGTCTCTGTCTGAGTGTCTATCCTTCAGCCCGTTCTCTGTCTGGGTGTCTATCCTTCAGCCCGTCTCTGTCTGGGTGTCTATCCTTCAGCCCGTTCTCTGTCTGCGTGTCTATCCTTCAGCCCGTCTCTGTCTGAGTGTCTATCCTTCAGCCCGTCTCTGTCTGCGTGTCTATCCTTCCGCCCGTCTCTGTCTGAGTGTCTATCCTTCAGCCCGTCTCTGTCTGCGTGTCTATCCTTCCGCCCGTCTCTGTCTGGGTGTCTATCCTTCAGCCCGTTCTCTGTCTGCGTGTCTATCCTTCAGCCCGTCTCTGTCTGGGTGTCTATCCTTCAGCCCGTTCTCTGTCTGCGTGTCTATCCTTCAGCCCATCTCTGTTTGCGGGGACTCACGGCAGAGATGTCGGCCTCAACGGGCAGCAGGTTGAGGAAAGCGAAGAGCTGCACGGTGAAGATGGTGTAGATCTGTGTGGCAGACAGCATCAGCATCCCAAGGGAGAGCAGCATCTTGCATTCCGTGTGTGTGTCAGTCGACTGACACACGGACGGACGGACTGTCCCAGCACTGGCAGATCTCACACCTGCAGTGTACGTACACACACACAAACACACACACACGATTGTCAATGTCTGTAGGCCTACGTCTGCTCCCAGCCTCCCACAGAACAAACACCCCAAAGTTCCCAGGGACAACTGTAATTATATATGCCACTACGTGAAATCTGGTGTGACCCTGCTCGGTTCTGAAATCTGGTGTGACCCTGCTCGGTTCTGAAATCTGGTGTGACCCTGCTCGGTTCTGAAATCTGGTGTGACCCTGCTCGGTTCTGAAATAAGACAGTAGTGAATTTGTCATTGATTCATGCCTAACACACTTGCACACACACAAGATTGAAGTAGTTAAGCCTACTAGCTTGATAGCAGGGTTGGGGTTAATTCCATTTCAATTCTGGAAGTACAATGAAATTCCATGCAATTGTTTCAATGAGGAACATTTGGAATATTTCTGAATTGACTTTAATTGAACAGTACTGGGGCCACGCCCCATATATAAATTGCCTGGCTCCCCACAGGTGCCACTTTGGTTTTAGAAGTGAGGGGGACATGACCCCCAGATCCCCCGTCAGGTTCTCTCCTAGAGTTTTTTGGGGGTCATCTAAAGCGAACTTCCTGCATTGTTACACAATCCCAACGAGTTGTCTCTATTTAGAACAAAATGTAATTAAGCTTAATAAAGACTTTTGATCAATAATAAATATTGTGTTGCACCTTTAACCAAGACTGACAAATGAACAACACTTGAAAAATACAGACTTTTGATTGTCTTTAGTATTAAGACATCCTCTATATCAAATTTCAGCCAAACCGCCCAGCCAGCCCAGGCCACCTGCACGCCCGACCCCCACCAGTCTAGTCAATATACACTGCTCAAAAAAAATTAAAGGGAACACTTAATAAACACAATGTAACTCCCAAGTCAATCACACTTCTGTGAAATCAAACTGTCCACTTAGGAAGCAACACTGATTGACAATAAATGTCACATGCTGTTGTGCAAATGGAATAGACAACAGGTGGAAATTATAGGCAATTAGCAAGACACCCCCAATAAAAGAGTGGTACTGCAGGTGGTGACCACAGACCACTTCTCAGTTCCTATGCTTCCTGGCTGATGTTTTGGTCACTTTTGAATGCTGGCGGTGCTTTCACTCTAGTGGTAGCATGAGACGGAGTCTACAACCCACACAAGTGGCTCAGGTAGTGCAGCTCATCCAGGATGGGACATCAATGCGAGCTGTGGCAAGGTTTGCTGTGTCTGTCAGCGTAGTGTCCAGAGCATGGAGGCGCTACCAGGAGACAGGCCAGTACATCAGGAGACGTGGAGGAGGCCGTAGGAGGGCAACAACCCAGCAGCAGGACCGCTACCTCCGCCTTTGTGCAAGGAGGAGCAGGAGGAGCACTGCCAGAGCCCTGTAAAAATACCACCAGCAGGCCACAAATGTGCATGTGTCTGCTCAAACGGTCAGAAACAGACTCCATGAGGGTGGTATGAGGGCCCGACATCCACAGGTGGGGGTTGTGCTTACAGCCCAACACCGTGCAGGACGTTTGGCATTTGCCAGAGAACACCAAGATTGGCAAATTCGCCACTGGCGCCCTGTGCTCTTCACAGATGAAAGCAGGTTCACACTGAGCACATGTGACAGACGTGACAGAGTCTGGAGATGCCGTGGAGAACGTTCTGCAGCCTGCAATATCCTCCAGCATGACCGGTTTGGCGGTGGGTCAGTCATGGTGTGGAGTGGCATTTCTTTGGGGGGCTGCACAGCCCTCCATGTGCTTGCCAGAGGTAGCCTGACTGCCATTAGGTACCGAGATGAGATCCTCAGACCCCTTGTGAGACCATATGCTGGTGCGGTTGGCCCTGGGTTCCTCCTAATGCAAGACAATGCTAGACCTCAAGTGGCTGGAGTGTGTCAGCAGTTCCTGCAAGAGGAAGGCATTGATGCTATGGACTGGCCTGCCCGTTCCCCAGACCTGAATCCAATTGAGCACATCTGGGACATCATGTCTCGCTCCTTCCACCAACGCCAACACTTTGCACCACAGACTGTCCAGGAGTTGGCGGATGCTTTAGTCCAGGTCTGGGAGGAGATCCCTCAGGATACCATCCGCCACCTCATCAGGAGAATGCCCAGGCGTTGTAGGGAGGTCATATAGGCACGTGGAGGCCACACACACTACTGAACCTCATTTTGACTTGTTTTAAGGACATTACATCAAAGTTGGATCAGCCTGTAGTGTGGTTTTCCACTTTAATTTTGAGTGTGACTCCAAATCCAGACCTCCATGGGTTGATAAAATTGATTTCCATTTGTAATTTGTGTGATTTTGTGGTCAGCACATTTAACTATGTAAAGAAAAAAGTATTTAATGAGAATATTTCATTCATTCAGATCTAGGATGTGTTATTTTACTGTTCCCTTTACTTTTTTGAGCAGTGTATACATCAACTATCTCCCAACACAATTTCCTTCCCAGTTCACTCCCACCTTACATTTTTTTAATTCCCAAGGGAAAGGTTTGGAAACAAAACCATTAAAAACACATATAACCTCAAATATACATTACCACACAGAAACAGCAAATCCTCCATATAATGAATCTCATAGGACTAATAGTACTGTAGAGCTCTTTTTACTTACACACAATATAGCTGGGTCGCCCCGTTCTACCCCTAGGGGTCCACCACCCTGCAGCGCCCCAACCCAACACTAGAGGTTGACCGATTAATCGGAATGGCCGATTAATTGGGGCCAATTTCAAGTTTTCATAACAATCGGTAATCTGCATTTTTGGACACCGTTTTATGGCCGATTACATTGCACTCCACGAAGAGACTGCGTGGCAGGCTGACGACCTGTTGTGCGAGTCCAGCAAGGTGCTAGCTAGCATTAAACTTATCTTGTAAAAAACAATCAATCTTAACATAATCACTAGTTAACTACACATGGTTGATGATATTACTAGTTTATCTAGCTTGTCCTGCATTGCATATAATGCGGTGCCAGTTAATTTATCATTGAATCACAGCCTACTTCGCCAAACAGGTGATGATTTAATAAAAGCGCATTCGCAAAAAAAACACTGTCGTTGCACCAACGTGTTCCTAAACATCAACGCCTTTCTTAAAATCAATACACAAGTATATATTATTTTTTAAACCTGCATATTTAGTTAATATTGCCTGCTAACATGAATTTATTTTAACTAGGGAAATTGTGTCACGTCTCTTGCGTTCAGTGCAAGCAGAGTCAGGGTAAATGCAGCAGTTTGGACCGCCTGGCTCATTGCGAACTGTGTGAAGACCATTTTTTCTTAACAAAGACTGTAATTAATTTGCCAGAATTGTACATAATTATGACGTAACATTGAAGGTTGTGCAATATAAGAGCAACATTTAGACTGATGGATGCCCCCCGTTAGATAAAATACGGAACGGTTCCGTATTTCACTGAAAGAATAAAAGTTTTGTTTGCGAAATTATAGTTTCCGGATTTTACCATATTAATGACCTAAGGCTCGTATAAAAAAATGGCTGATTAATCAGTATCGGCTTTTTTTGGTCCTCCAATAATCGGTATCGGCGTTGAAAAATCATAAATCGGTCGACCTCTACACAACACACCCCACTCAGCTTTAAGACCTTAGTGAAACATTCATTTATTGGTTTTGGGGGTGTTAGGCCAAGGCCAGAGTGACAACCCACAGGACTGAGCAAGCCCAGCAGTGAGGCTTTGCCTAAATAGGTATCTCCCCTGACGAGGGCATGTTTTCAATACTCCTTTAACCGTACTGTATTCCATATAAGGCATCCAGGCCTTATGAAAGTTCCCCCGTATACCCTTAATATAGTAATAAACTCAAGCTAGCAATACATAACTTGACATTGCGGGAGGATAACCAATCTTCCAATTAATGTGCATTTCTTAGCCACTATAAAACGCTAGGTTACTCAGTTTCTTCAGATAAGTCTCCAGTATCAACATTTACAAGCAAACAAAAACAGGGAGAAGGGAGAACCTGTAGATATGGTGAGATAAAAGAACATACTCTTTGCCAGAATTCTGCCAGCCTTCACAAGACCATGACATATGCAAATATGTCCCTATTGTGTTTTACACCTCCAGCAGAGGAATGACATTTCTCAGTGCATGATATTCAGTCTCACTGGCATATAGAACATTCTATGGATGGTTTTAACCTGCAGTCATTTATGTCTAATATTATAACAACATGACTGGGCATTCTAACAGATCTGTATCCATTCATCATCATCATCAATAGCTTCTACCAGGTCTTCCTCACATTTTTGTTTTGTGTCATCGGGAAAAGCCTCTATCAACCCTTGATACAGTTTGGAAATCAACTTGAGGTTTGTCAGACAGCCTTAAAACATAGTTTACATCTTTGAAGCTTCTTGCTTGTCCAGTGTTTGCTGCACAGAGAGAATAAAAAGTGTTGCATCTTCACAAATTTACCACAGCTCCGTCAGACCGGTCTTCCTCGGCTGCCTGACCCTGCTGAGACCTGTGTCACCATCACAGACTGATCTTCCCTGGTTACCTGACCCTGCTGAGACCCGTGTCACCATCACAGACTGGTCTTCCCTGGTTACCTGACCCTGCTGAGACCCCTGTCACCGTCACAGACTGGTCTTCCCTGGTTACCTGACCCTGTTGGGACCACTGTCACCATCTGATCCTGCTAAAACATGATGAGTAGTGTTGTGTACTGACTATACACTAGAGGGCTGCATTCCCTTGTGATGCCTGTGAGTCCCGACAGAGATCACTGCAGTGTGGTCGGCATTGTTCGTGCTGCGAACAGTCAGATTCAAATATTTTTTGTTGTCCCACAGATGATTTGGAAACGGGCCTCTTTCTGCTTTGTACGCGTTAGCCTAGCTATTGTATTAAAAGCACATATTTATTCACACGCCCAGAATTCACTGCTTCAACATCAGTAGCCTTCCTCTCCTAGTTGGATGTGAGTGCTCAAGTGTCCAAAGTATGTGTGGTCTCATTGAAATAGACTAGGCTGTATACATGTTCGGAGAATCACGTGGCAGTTAACTTAAATATTATTAGCCTGTAGTTTACTACAATGTCTGTAAATAAATAGGCGATTGATAAATGGAAAGAAGTGGAGGGCGTTCAACCCTGACGTGAGTCAAAGTGCACTCAAATGTATTCATTGAAAAAGAAAAAGGTTACAATGGTGTGCGAGCGTTGCACATTTTCAATTTCAATAAGTATTTGTTACCGATTTATTTGTCTCTGCCTGCAAATCGTCCTCCTAAAAAAGGTAGGCTATATCCTATAGGTCTATGCAAAACATAGCAAGTGTTTAATGAATCACTAACCATCTGAATTCTTTAGCAATACAAGACCATCGCTTAATGAGAGGTCGACACGTCTGGTTGGCAGATATCACTGAATTTGTTCAGGAAATGTGTCATTCTAATGCAGGGAAGACCAGTCTGTCATCATTCTTGCTGTTTCAAGTTCAGTAGCCATATCTGAGAAACCAGGTTCATGTGTGGTCTCATTTAAATAGAGTAGGATATAACCTGTGTGGAGAAGTACTGGGCAGCTATCTTTCCAAGGAAATGTACTTCCTAAGTAGTTTACTACATTGCTTAGAAATAAGCCTAAATATTGATCACCCATATTTCTCAGTCTGAAAATCTTCCCACTCCCCCCCCCAAAAAAAGGTAAGCTATAAAAAAATGGTTTGAGAGAAAGTAAATCTCTCCAGCTCTGCTCTCTTCAATCTACATCTTGCATAGTGGCTGATATAGCCTAATAATACAATTTAAGGGCCATGTGAGAATCTCTGGTAATTTAAATGTACTTTTGTGCATTTGGGCACAAATTTGTTGGGACCATGCGGTAGCGGGTGGGAGTCGTGTTATTACTGTGTCAGTGAGAAAAGTAGGGAACTAGCTAGGGAAACTGACAGATCAATAACATTTCATTGCCATACTGACTAATATTATTTATTTTTTAACTCATATTGCACTGAAAAAACAAAATATCAATCTTTAATCATTTGGCTGATGGTTTCATCGTTTGATTCAGGACTAATGTGATTGAGGCAAAAACAATAGCTAACGTTAGCCAACTTTTGGTCAGCTCTCTCCCTCTCTCTAATGGTACATCAACTTGTGAAGAGCTGGCCTGGCTATGGTAGCTATTAGCTAGTGTAGCTAATTCATTCACCTCAGTCAAGAGGGAAATAAACATTAGCTAATGTTACATGTCAGTTACAATACTAGCTCAGCACTGTGAACAAACACTAGATCATTTTTTTTCTGTTAATTTAAACTGCTGTTACCTTGCCAGCTACATCAGTCAGCTAAAGAGTAGCCAGTTTCTGCTCTGCTTGCTTTTACAACTCGGTGAAAGAGCACAACACAGACACTGAACTATGCTCAACTCTCCAGTGCTGGTCCAGCCAGCCTTCCAAAAGCTTTGCCTTCACACAGCCTGTCAACCCGCTCTGTGGTGTTTGCATGGTCCTAAATCCAGCCGGCTGAACACTACAAACAGCATACCCGACTGCTCGGAGGCGTCCTCTTGGTCCTAAAGCCCATTGATGCAAATCATATTCCAATGATAAATGCAATTTCAGAATGCAGTGAAAGTTGCACTCCTGGCTACCCATCCACATCGCTCTGGCCAAACACATTCTGACTGTTCTGATTGGTCCCAGAAAACAACCGTTGGGCCAGAGCCAGCCTACATGATGAAGTGATCAACTTTGAAATTCTGATTGGTTAGATTTGTTAGAGATGATCCAATCGCTGATGAATTTGTTTTGTACAACACCCCTCCTTCTGAAGTCACACAAACGACTTCATGGATGCCAGACTCAAACAATGTGTTACGTTCAATAGAGCAGCAGAATAAAAAATTCAGTGTGAGTCGTCAAGAAAATATATAAAAGGCTTATCAAGAGTAGACCTACTGCTAGGGCCCTGTGCTTCTCAGTGATGACCGGTGTCGGACAGATAGGAAATAACATGCATTAGACTACATCAGATAGCAATACAGCATCACCAAGCACTACTAATAACACAAAATATCTCCCCAAATATTGAATATTCATTTAAACATGCCATGTTGTATGTTTCAAGGTGGCACAGGTGTATAAAGCCACAAATAAACAATTCCAAGTTTCAAGTAGCTAGGCCCTTTCAAAAGTACGGGGACATTTGCTGTGAGATACTTGCTACAGATGTAATGATCTTTGTAAAGTAAAGCCTAAAAGTAGAAGTCATCGTATTAGTTGCAAAAGAAGGATGATGTCAAAGTCATGTGGCAATGTCGTCCCATGTAATGTGACTACCCAGCAGTATGACAGATAGCGACTTTAACCACCCGGCCTACTTGGATAACAACCTATTCAGTTAGCCAAGCTAACTTCCTAGCTAATATTATTCTTGTCGCAAATCTCCCATCTATCTAGCTAGTTAACGTAATCATAGCCCAATAGTGGACTAAAGAGCCTAACGTTACTCCTTAGTCCAAGGACTTTAAAAAGACAAAACAGCCAAATACTCCATCTAAACGTGAATCGATTCTCCATTGCGGTACAGTTATAGAAAAATAAATCCCTGTACTTTCATATCACATCAAACATTTCACAAATGCAAAATACACACTTACTGTACACTGTTTTAACCGCGTTTAACACAGCAGCCGACAGTATTTTTCATTGACAAGACAACACGTTTGTGGCATATGTCTTCCGTTTACACATACAGTAACTTAGGTGTTTGGAAACGCAGATAGCTAATTAGCACAAGTAGTCCACTCGGTCTCCCGTCTGTTTTCCTGTAAACAAGAGCTGTAGCATGGAAATATGGCCATATGGGAACCATAATCCTATAAAAAAAAGGCGTGTATCAATATGACCTTTTGTTTTCCACCGCAAGCGATGCGTCGCGGATAACCTCCCCCATACAGAATACGCCTTCGTCCAATGACTATTATGTGTAATGTTGTGGAACTGAGAGTCATGACCACCGGCTAACGTAAACACAGCTGCAAAAGTGGTGAATCGGGTTTTATGATACTAACAATATATGGCGGCTGTAGAGGTGCCAAACCTATTTAGCAAGCTATTATACGTCTTCTAAATATACCCGATGGAGCAAGCTACCATTATTAGCAAGCTAAATACCATTATTGGGCCAGCTTTGCAACTCCCAAGCTTGATAGCAACATCATGACTTGACTCGAGTCTAAACACCAGCATATTTGACGTTGGTAACAGCTAGCTATATCAGCGCTAGCTACAAATGCAAGTTAGCTAGCTAGATAACTAACGTTAGATCGTGGAAAGTTACCTTTGAATCAGACCGACGTTTCCTCTGGTTTAAAACATATATATGCGAATAATATAGACATTACAATAAATTGCTATCTATACGTATGATCGCAACAACTTTATTCCTTTACTTTAACATGCCAGTACAACAGAACGTCAACAATAATCCCGAACTAGCCAGCTTCCTCTATCTGCAAACCCCGCCCCGCCCGAGCAGATTGTTGCTGCTGATTGGACGGAAGGACAATCAATCTTTCCTTTCCGAAACTGTTTCCTGGGGTAAACATAACCACGTGATGCATCATGTATTTACAGTAAAGAAATGATCTCAAATATATAGTATTTGTACGTGTGGGGTGTGTGACCACGTATGCAAAGGTTTAAATTTAGTGGCTGACAGTTTGACTATGAATTCGAGCGCAAGATGTGGGATAATAATAGCGAAGTTTATGGCGGGGCAGTGCTGGCCTGGAACCCGCATTTGCTGGCCTGGAATACATTGTTAATAATATATTTTGGAAGGTTTGGTTATTGTACCACACAAATATCTGCTTGTTATACTTATGGATAATTCTAAAAGAGAGGTCAAAGAGGTCTCTTTCAGAATTATCCATAAGTATAACCCTGCGAATCATTAGCTGAAAAACAACAAAAAAAGTACCATTGACTGTACTTTTTGGGAAAAGCATCCAGAAAAAGTTTTGCATTCATTTTGGCATTGTCTACGTGTAAAGAAATTATTGCAAGGTATTTATAGATTTATAATTGATAATAGTCTTGAATACTTTTGTTTATTATGGGGTAATGTGCTGCTTGGTTTCATTAACTATAATATACACACACAAAAAAAAACAAGTCTTTAATGTAATTGTAATAATGGGGAAAAAGTCATTAATACATGTATCAAATCAAATCAAATGTATTCATATAGCCCTTCGTACATCAGCTGATATCTCAAAGTGCTGTACAGAAACCCAGACAGGATGACCACATCAGTGAATCAACCCACTCAGGTGACGCACCCCCTCCAGGGACAGCATGAGAGAGCCCCAGTAAGCCAGTGACTCAGCCCCTGTAATAGGGTTAGAGGCAGAGAATCCCAGTGGAAAGAGGGGAACCGGCCAGGCAGAGACAGCAAGGGCGGTTCGTTGCTCCAGAGCCTTTCCGTTCACCCTCCCACTCCTGGGCCAGACTACACTCAATCATATGACCCACTGAAGAGATGAGTCTTCAGTAGAGACTTAAAGGTTGAGACCGAGTTTGCGTCTCTGACATGGGTAGGCAGACAGTTCCATAAAAATGGAGCTCTATAGGAGAAAGCCCTGCCTCCAGCTGTTTGCTTAGAAATTCTAGGGACAATTAGAGGAGGCCTGCGTCTTGTGACCGTAGCGTACGTGTAGGTATGTACGGCAGGACCAAATCAGAGAGATAGGTAGGAGCAAGCCCATGTAATGCTTTGTAGGTTAGCAGTAAAACCTTGAAACCAGCCCTTGCTTTGACAGGAAGCCAGTGTAGAGAGGCTAGCACTGGAGTAATATGATCAAATTTTTTGGTTCTAGTCAGGATTCTAGCAGCCGTATTTAGCACTTACTGAAGTTTATTCAGTGCTTTATCCGGGTAGCCGGAAAGTAGAGCACTGCAGTAGTCTAACCTAGAAGTGACAAAAGCATGGATTAATTTTTCTGCATCATTTTTGGACAGAAAGTTTCTGATTTTTGCAATGTTACGTAGATGGAAAAAAGCTGTCCTTGAAATGGTCTTGATATGTTCTTCAAAAGAGAGATCAGGGTCCAGAGTAACGCCGAGGTCCTTCACAGTTTTATTTGAGACGACTGTACAACCATTAAGATTAATTGTCAGATTCAACAGAAGATCTCTTTGTTTCTTGGGACCTAGAACAAGCATCTCTGTTTTGTCCGAGTTTAAAAGTAGAAAGTTTGCAGCCATCCACTTCCTTATGTCTGAAACACATTCTTCTAGCAAGGGCAATTTTGGGGCTTCACCATGTTTCATTGAAATGTACAGCTGTGTGTCATCCACATAGCAGTGAAAGTTAACATTATGTTTTCGAATAACATCCCCAAGAGATAAAATATATAGTGAAAACAATAGTGGTCCTAAAACGGAACCTTGAGGAACACCGAAATTTACAGTTGATTTGTCAGAGGACAAACCATTCACAGAGACAAACTGATATCTTTCCGACAGATAAGATCTAAACCAGGCCAGAACTTGTCCATGTAGACCAATTTGGGTTTCCAATCTCTCCAAAAGAATGTGGTGATCGATGGTATCAAAAGCAGCACTAAGGTCTAGGAGCACGAGGACAGATGCAGAGCCTCGGTCCGATGCCATTAAAATGTAATTTACCACCTTCACAAGTGCCGTCTCAGTGCTATGATGGGGTCTAAAACCAGACTGAAGCATTTCGTATACATTGTTTGTCTTCAGGAAGGCAGTGAGTTGTTGCGCAACAGCCTTTTCTAAAATTTTTGAGAGGAATGGAAGATTCGATATAGGCCGATAGTTTTTTATATTTTCTGGGTCAAGGTTTGGCTTTTTCAAGAGAGGCTTTATTACTGCCACTTTTAGTGAGTTTGGTACACATCCGGTGGATAGAGAGCCGTTTATTATGTTCAACATAGGAGGGCCAAGCACAGGAAGCAGCTCTTTCAGTAGTTTAGTTGGAATAGGGTCCAGTATGCAGCTTGAAGGTTTAGAGGCCATGATTATTTTCATCATTGTGTCAAGAGATATAGTACTAAAACACTTGAGCGTCTCTCTTGATCCTAGGTCCTTGATCCATTCACTAATAAAGACCCAGTCTTCCTTATTTTCTGTAAGGCGTTCTAGATTATTCTACATTCTTCGAATAAGAAAGCTGTAAAAACAATAAATACCTGTTTTTTAAAGGCCTTTGAATAATCTGTAATTGGTTGTTTGTTTGGTTGTATAATTCCTGTATTGACACTGGTGTTTTGTGTAACAATGAGAGTACCACAGAGTCATACCCATAAAACCTTTTTCTCATAGGGTATTTTAGAAACACTTCAAATAATTGCATTTGAATACCGTCTAAATCTTTCTAGGATAAGGGGACTTTTATCAATATATTTGTCTGTATTTACCCCCTCAAAATGAAATGCTAATTAGCTGCTAATGTGGCTATCATAAAGAACTACAAATGCCGTGATGATCTGGACGAGACGACCGAATCGAGGCAAAGGTAAGAATCTCTGGATTAACTTGTCTATTGTCAGCTAAATGTAGTAATGAATAAATTGGCTACGTTTCTTTAAATGGACAATTGTTAACTGTCATCAAATCAAATCAAATTTATTTATATAGCCCTTCGTACATCAGCTGATATCTCAAAGTGCTGTACAGAAACCCAGCCTAAAACCCCAAACAGCAAGCAATGCAGGTGTAGAAGCACTGTCTTGTTCAAGTTTTAAATTGACACAGTACCTGTTAGCAAAGGTATCAGCTGGAGATGATTTGCAGCAGTTTGCAGGGATTTGTAGTTTTCCATGATGTCTACTTTGATGCTAATTAGCATTTTCCAACCTGAGAGTAAATAGAGCCGAAATATATTGATAAAAGTCATCTTGTCCGAGAGAGATTTACATGGTTAGCAGAACGTTACACCAGGGTAAGCCTACACAACACACAGCCCTTATTGTAAGTGCGGCAGGTAGCTTAGCGGTTAGAGCGTTGGCCTAGTAACCGGAAGGTTGAAAGATCGAATCCCTGAGCTGACAAGGTAAAAATCTCTCGTTCTGCCCCTGAACGAGGCAATTAACCCACTCTTCCGAGGCAGTTAAACCACTGTTCCTAGACTGTCATTGAAAATAATAATTTGTTCTTAATTGACTTGCCTAGTTAAATAAAGGTTTCTAAAATCTCCTATGGGATAAATGAATGGTGGAAAAGTTATTGGAACCGTTTCCATGTTTGACCGCTAGGTTTTATGGGTATTATGACATCTCCACTGTGGGGCTCTATACCTTATGAAAGTCCCACCTACTTCCTGGTGCAAGTCACGTACTGTTTCTGTGATGGGTGTCATACAATTCATGAAAATGGGGTCATTCATATATCTACAATTATATTTGTGGATTAATTTACCTTTACCCAGTGCCTTTGATGAAGGTTTTTGATTACAAAAACACCTGCAATGAAAGATAGCCTAGGCAGTCGATAGTGAGCGCTAGAGCTGCACTATCTATCACCTTGGATTGATACACTTGTATCCCCTGTGGACCGGCTAGTACATAAATGATTATCCTCCTTAAGTAGCTTTAATCAACAATTTAGGATGTTGCAATTTTTTATTTTTTTATTTATTTAACCAGGCAAGTCAGTTAAGAACAAATTCTTATTTTCAATGACGGCTTAGGAACAGTGGGTTAACTGCCTGTTCAGGGGCAGAACGACAGCTCTCAGGTTTGAACTTGCAACCTTCCGGTTACTAGTCCAACGCTCTAACCACTAGGCTACCCTGCCGCCCCTTAACCCACATACTTGGGTTAAGGTGGTGTGCATCATCCTAAATTGTCATAAAAAACTAAAATGATGGTGGAAAATTGTGCTTTATTGAGACAGTACACATATGTTTCCAGTTATTCAGTGACCTGCATACTAACCAGACATGTCACCCATTGAGCATGTGTGGGATGCTCTGGATCGACATGTATGACAGCTTGATCCAGTTCCCGCCAATGTCCAGCAACTTCGCACAGCCATTGAAGGGGAGTGGGACAGCATTCCACAGGCCACAATCAACAGTGAATGCCTCCCAAGTGGCCCAGTGGTCTAAGACACTGCAAGACACTGTGCCACTAGAGATGCGAGTCCAGGGTGCGAGTCCAGGTCTCAGTGATCTAAGGCACTGCATCGCAGTACTAGCTGTGCTACTAGAGATTCTGGGCTCTGTCGCAGCCGGTCGCGACCGGGAGACCCACGCACAATTGGCCCAGTGTCGTCCGGGTTCAGGGGAGGGTTTGGCTGGCCGGATGTCCTTGTCTCATCGCGCTCCAGCGAGTCTTGTCTCTCATTGCTGCAACTCCCGTACGGACTCCGGAGTGGCGAAGATCGAGAGCCATGCATCCTCCGAAACACAACCCAACCAAGCCGCACTGCTTCTTGACACAATGCCCGCTTAACCCAGAAGCCAGCCGCAACAATGTGTCAGAGGAAACATTGTGCACCTGGCAACCGTGTCAGCATGCATTGCGCCTGGCCGGCCAAACCCTCCTCTAACCCGGACGACATTGGGCAAATTGTGCGCCGCCTCATGGGTCTCCTGGTTGCGGCCGGCTGCAACAAAGCCCAGGATTGAACCCGGGTCTGTAGTGACGCCTCAAGCACTGCGATGCAGTGCATTAAACCTCTGCGCCACTCAGGAGGCCTAATTTAAGAGTTTTGAACAAATTAATTTCTTTAAAAATTAAGGAGAAGCAAGAGAGAGAGGGAGAGAGAGATAATCCATTGTAAAAAAAAATTGCGAATGCAGCTAGCTAGTTTAGCCTACTCAAACACCCGGCTCAAACAGAGAGGGATGCTATGTTAGCCTGCTAGCTTGGAACTCCAACACTGGAACTCTTCCAAGTGAAGTCAAGCTTTTGGTTGTATTCATTTATTGCAACCGGGGCCCGCCGGTGTAACTGCTAAACTGCTTGCTGACTATACACTGTACTGCATGATTGTAGTGGGTTTACTAACGCGTTAGTTCTAGTAGCTACTGTATGTTGATTATGACGTTAGCTAATATGGTGACAACGATGTAGACTGTGTGTAGTGGTTATAATATGAAGGTTTGGCTTGGAAAGTTTTGTTCACCTGGTCACAGACAGCTGATGTGTTGTACACTGAAGTTCACCAGCGAAGGGAAAAGGTGAGAGGAGGAGAGTGTGTAGTTGCGAGAAGGAATTATACAATGAGCAAAATGATCATGCTGTTTGTATGTGGCTGCTATGACAGTGAACTGTGTTTGCGTGTGATCAGGGGTGTATCCATTCTGCCAATTCTGTTGAAAAAAAATTCTTAAACGGAAGCAAACAGAACCAAACGGGGATAAACATACCTGAATTTGTCGCGTAGAAACTCTAGTTTGCACCTATATCAGCTAGATGCAGGCAAGAGTGTCCAAGGCAGCATTGAATCTGTCACTGTCAATCTGTCATTCTCTCGACCTATGCACTTACGTTGTAAACTTTCATTCATTGGCTAGGTTGTAGCAACCTCATGATGAGATATAAGGAAAATAAGAGCATTGTGTATTAGCCTAAACTTAGCGTTGTTACATTGAGCTGGGTGAATGGAATATGAATGATATACGGTATACTGTAATAGACTGTATGCTGTAATAGATATACTGTAATAGATATACTGTAATAGACTGTATACTGTAATAGATATACTGTAATAGACTGTATACTGTAATAGATATACTGTAATAGATATACTGTAATAGACTGTATACTGTAATAGACTGTATACTGTAATAGATATACTGTAATAGACTGTATACTGTAATAGACTGTATACTGTAATATACTGTATACTGTAATAGATATACTGTAATAGACTGTATACTGTAATAGATATACTGTAATAGATATACTGTAATAGACTGTATACTGTAATAGACTGTATACTGTAATAGATATACTGTAATAGACTGTATACTGTAATAGACTGTATACTGTAATAGATATACTGTAATAGACTGTATACTGTAATATATATACTGTAATATATATATACTGTAATAGACTGTTTACTGTAATAGACTGTATACTGTAATAGATATACTGTAATAGACTGTATACTGTAATAGATATACTGTAATAGACTGTATACTGTAATAGATATACTGTAATAGATATACTGTAATAGACTGTATACTGTAATAGACTGTATACTGTAATAGATATACTGTAATAGACTGTATACTGTAATAGATATACTGTAATAGACTGTATACTGTAATAGATATACTGTAATAGATATACAGTAATAGAATGTTTACTGTAATAGACTGTATACTGTAATATATATACTGTAATAGACTGTATACTGTAATAGATATACTGTAATAGATATACTGTAATAGACTGTATACTGTAATAGACTGTATACTGTAATAGATATACTGTAATAGATATACTGTAATAGACTGTATACTGTAATAGATATACTGTAATAGACTGTATACTGTAATAGACTGTATACTGTAATATATATACTGTAATAGACTGTATACTGTAATAGACTGTATACTGTAATAGATATACTGTAATAGATATACTGTAATAGACTGTATACTGTAATAGACTGTATACTGTAATAGATATACTGTAATAGACTGTATACTGTAATAGACTGTATACTGTAATAGATATACTGTAATAGACTGTATACTGTAATATATATACTGTAATATATATATACTGTAATAGACTGTTTACTGTAATAGACTGTATACTGTAATAGATATACTGTAATAGACTGTATACTGTAATATATATACTGTAATAGACTGTATACTGTAATAGATATACTGTAATAGATATACTGTAATAGACTGTATACTGTAATAGACTGTATACTGTAATAGATATACTGTAATAGACTGTATACTGTAATAGATATACTGTAATAGACTGTATACTGTAATAGATATACTGTAATAGA
This sequence comes from Oncorhynchus clarkii lewisi, assembly GCF_045791955.1. Classification (NCBI taxonomy): domain Eukaryota; kingdom Metazoa; phylum Chordata; class Actinopteri; order Salmoniformes; family Salmonidae; genus Oncorhynchus; species Oncorhynchus clarkii. The sequence continues at coordinate 8,091,456 of NC_092147.1, forward strand.
TATACTGTAATAGACTGTTTACTGTAATAGACTGTATACTGTAATATATATACTGTAATAGACTGTATACTGTAATAGATATACTGTAATAGATATACTGTAATATACTGTATACTGTAATAGACTGTATACTGTAATAGATATACTGTAATAGACTGTATACTGTAATAGATATACTGTAATAGATATACTGTAATAGACTGTATACTGTAATAGACTGTATACTGTAATAGATATACTGTAATAGACTGTATACTGTAATAGACTGTATACTGTAATATATATACTGTAATAGACTGTATACTGTAATAGATATACTGTAATAGACTGTATACTGTAATAGATATACTGTAATAGATATACTGTAATAGACTGTATACTGTAATAGACTGTATACTGTAATAGATATACTGTAATAGACTGTATACTGTAATAGACTGTATACTGTAATATATATACTGTAATAGACTGTATACTGTAATAGATATACTGTAATAGACTGTATACTGTAATAGATATACTGTAATAGATATACTGTAATAGACTGTATACTGTAATAGACTGTATACTGTAATAGATATACTGTAATAGACTGTATACTGTAATAGATATACTGTAATAGACTGTATACTGTAATAGATATACTGTAATAGACTGTATACTGTAATAGATATACTGTAATATATATACTGTAATAGACTGTATACTGTAATAGACTGTATACTGTAATATATATACTGTAATAGACTGTATACTGTAATAGATATACTGTAATAGACTGTATACTGTAATAGATATACTGTAATAGATATACTGTAATAGACTGTTTACTGTAATAGACTGTATACTGTAATAGATATACTGTAATAGACTGTAAACTGTAATAGATATACTGTAATAGATATACTGTAATAGACTGTATACTGTAATAGATATACTGTAACAGACTGTATACTGTAATAGATATACTGTAATAGACTGTATACTGTAATAGACTGTATACTGTAATAGACTGTATACTGTAATAGATATACTGTAATAGATATACTGTAATAGACTGTATACTGTAATAGACTGTATACTGTAATAGATATACTGTAATAGACTGTATACTGTAATAGATATACTGTAATAGATATACTGTAATAGACTGTATACTGTAATAGACTGTATACTGTAATAGATATACTGTAATAGACTGTATACTGTAATAGACTGTATACTGTAATAGATATACTGTAATAGACTGTATACTGTAATAGATATACTGTAATAGACTGTATACTGTAATAGATATACTGTAATAGATATACTGTAATAGACTGTATACTGTAATAGACTGTATACTGTAATAGATATACTGTAATAGACTGTATACTGTAATAGACTGTATACTGTAATAGATATACTGTAATAGACTGTATACTGTAATAGATATACTGTAATAGACTGTATACTGTAATAGATATACTGTAATAGATATACTGTAATAGACTGTATACTGTAATAGACTGTATACTGTAATAGATATACTGTAATAGACTGTATACTGTAATAGACTGTATACTGTAATAGATATACTGTAATAGACTGTATACTGTAATAGATATACTGTAATAGACTGTATACTGTAATAGACTGTATACTGTAAAAGACTGTATACTGTAATAGATATACTGTAATAGATATACTGTAATAGACTGTATACTGTAATAGATATACTGTAATAGACTGTATACTGTAATAGACTGTATACTGTAATAGACTGTATACTGTAATAGATATACTGTAATAGAAATAAGGCCATGCTCATAGTAAAAATAATCGTCCTCCCTCATCTTAAATGTCACCGACCGCCACTGGTGTGGGGACTATTATTGATGGCATAAGTAGCTGATTGCTGACCTACACTCTTTTGAGGATATGACTACCCTCGCATTGATCAATTCCCCCACCTACATTCAAAGGTCTTGGGTGAAACCAACCATTATTGATTGAAGAGCTAGGAGCGACAACTGTTTTGCCTTTGTGTGATAGAATCCTGCACAGCTCCCAGCACTCAGAGACAGATAGTTATTTTAAAAGGTCACATGCAAATTAGTTGAGTCCTCTGTAAAACTTTACAACACGATTGTAAAAGTCTACCAAACAATCATGTGACGGTAACGGAAATTCCTTTGGCAAGCAATTACATCTTTCAGTTAGGCAACAACACTTCTTTCAGTTAGACAGCAACACATCTTTCAGTTAGGCAGCAAAACATCTTTCAGTTAGGCAGCAACACTTCTTTCAGTTAGGCAGCAACACATCTTTCAGTTAGGCAGCAACACATCTTTCAGTTAGGCAACAACACATCTTTCAGTTAGACAGCAACACTTCTTTCAGTTAGGCAACAACACATCTTTCAGTTTGGCAGCAACACATCTTTCAGTTTGGCAGCAACACATCTTTCAGTTAGGCAGCAACACATCTTTCAGTTTGGCAACAACACATCTTTCAGTTAGGCAGCAACACATCTTTCAGTTAGGCAGCAAAACATCTTTCAGTTAGGCAGCAACACATCTTTCAGTTAGGCAACAACACTTCTTTCAGTTAGGCAGCAAAACATCTTTCAGTTAGACAGCAACACTTCTTTCAGTTAGGCAGCAACACATCTTTCAGTTTGGCAGCAACACATCTTTCAGTTAGGCAGCAACACATCTTTCAGTTAGGTAGCAACACATCTTTCAGTTAGGCAGCAACACTTCTTTCAGTTAGGCAGCAACACATCTTTCAGTTAGGCAGCAACACATCTTTCAGTTAGGCAGCAACACATCTTTCAGTTAGGCAGCAACACTTCTTTCAGTTTGGCAGCAAAACATCTTTCAGTTAGGCAGCAACACTTCTTTCAGTTTGGCAGCAACACATCTTTCAGTTTGGCAGCAACACATCTTTCAGTTTGGCAGCAACACATCTTTCAGTTTGGCAGCAACACATCTTTCAGTTAGGCAGCAACACATCTTTCAGTTTGGCAGCAACACATCTTTCAGTTTGGCAGCAACACATCTTTCAGTTAGGCAGCAACACATCTTTCAGTTTGGCAGCAAAACATCTTTCAGTTAGGCAGCAACACTTCTTTCAGTTTGGCAGCAACACATCTTTCAGTTAGGCAGCAACACATCTTTCAGTTTGGCAGCAACACATCTTTCAGTTAGGCAGCAACACATCTTTCAGTTTGGCAGCAACACATCTTTCAGTTTGGCAGCAACACATCTTTCAGTTAGGCAGCAACACATCTTTCAGTTTGGCAGCAACACATCTTTCAGTTTGGCAGCAACACATCTTTCAGTTAGGCAGCAACACATCTTTCAGTTAGGCAGCAACACATCTTTCAGTTTGGCAGCAACACATCTTTCAGTTAGGCAGCAACACATCTTTCAGTTTGGCAGCAACACATCTTTCAGTTTGGCAGCAACACATCTTTCAGTTAGGCAGCAACACATCTTTCAGTTAGGCAGCAACACATCTTTCAGTTAGGCAGCAACACATCTTTCAGTTTGGCAGCAAAACATCTTTCAGTTTGGCAGCAACACATCTTTCAGTTTGGCAGCAACACATCTTTCAGTTAGGCAGCAACACATCTTTCAGTTTGGCAGCAACACATCTTTCAGTTAGGCAGCATACTGCATTGCAGATTTTCTGAATGGCATGGAGATGATCAATGTTGGTATATTTATTATCTGCATTTGGTCCTAACAAAATGTCCCCCAAAAGTACTTTTACTTTTACCACATGAAAATGGGCTTTGGATTGTTCTACCATTGAATGGTGAAAAACAATTCTGCAAGTGTCTTCTCTTTTTATTTTTTTATATTTTTTTTACAGTTATTTGTCTAGTGGTTTTACTGAGCTCTATTGAACCAGCCACACTGTTCTAACATGAAAGCAAACCCAGACTGGAGCCCAGTCGTAGACAGACCATTCATTATTTTGTGTGTCTTCGCCCCACTTTTCTCCCCATGTTCACCATTGTATCTTGTGAACTGAAAAGAAAAAAAACAATCTCTAGTCATTGCTCTATTTGCTGCCTATGTTACCATAGGAACCAAACACAACTCATCCAGATGACCTCTAAATAGAGCAAAGCAGTCCCTCCCACAACCATGAAATCCTCAATGGCCTTCTTTAACTCATTGTTACCTCAAGAAAGAGAGTATTTCTGAATAAGAGGATGCTGCGTCTAACTAAATGCTTAAAAGAAGCTCATTTGAGAAAACAACGTGTATAGAAGCTAAACCTACACAATGGAAGTACAGCAGACCTGTACAGAAAATTGTTGTAATTTATAGTTTATTTGAAAATACCAACTTTTCAAATATTAGAGGTCGTCGAATGTAGAAAATCAATTAAAGGCAATTATTTCCTTTTGTTATTCAAAAAAAGGTTTCAGAAAAACAGATAGGTAGTCTAGTGGTTAGAGGGGGGAGGGGGGGGCAGGTAGTCTAGTGGTTAGAGGGGGGAGGGGGGGGCAGGTAGTCTAGTGGTTAGAGAGGGGAGGCAGGTAGTCTAGTGGTTAGAGGAGGGGGGGGGGGGGGGGCAGGTAGCCTCGTGGTTAGAGGGGGGAGGCAGGTAGTCTAGTGGTTAGAGGAGGGGGGGGGGGGGGCAGGTAGCCTAGTGGTTAGAGAGGGGAGGCAGGTAGTCTAGTGGTTAGAGGAGGGGGGGGGGGGGGGGGGGCAGGTAGCCTCGTGGTTAGAGGGGGGAGGCAGGTAGTCTAGTGGTTAGAGGAGGGGGGAGGGGGGCAGGTAGCCTCGTGGTTAGAGGGGGGAGGCAGGTAGTCTAGTGGTTAGAGGGGGGAGGCAGGTAGCCTAGTGGTTAGAGGAGGGAGGCAGGTAGCCTAGTGGTTAGAGTGGGGAGGCAGGTAGCCTAGTGGTTAGAGGGGGGAGGCAGGTAGCCTAGTGGTTAGAGGAGGGAGGCAGGTAGCCTAGTGGTTAGAGGGGGGGGGCAGGTAGCCTAGTGGTTAGAGAGGGGAGGCAGGTAGCCTAGTGGTTAGAGGGGGGAGGCAGGTAGCCTAGTGGTTAGAGGGGGGAGGCAGGTAGCCTAGTGGTTAGAGGGGGGAGGCAGGTAGCCTAGTGGTTAGAGGGGGAGGCAGGTAGCTTAGTGGTTAGAGGGGGGAGGCAGGTAGGCTAGTGGTTAGAGGGGGGGGGGGGGGGGGGGCAGGTAGCCTAGTGGTTAGAGAGGGGAGGCAGGTAGCCTAGTGGTTAGAGAGGGGAGGCAGGTAGCCTAGTGGTTAGAGAGGGGAGGCAGGTAGCCTAGTGGTTAGAGAGGGGAGGCAGGTAGCCTAGTGGTTAGAGGGGGGAGGCAGGTAGCCTAGTGGTTAGAGGGGGGAGGCAGGTAGCCTAGTGGTTAGAGTGGGGAGGCAGGTAGCCTAGTGGTTAGAGGGGGGAGGCAGGTAGCCTATCGGTTAGAGTGTTAGGCCAGTAACTGAAAGGACGCTGGTTCGAATACACGAGCCGACAATGTGAAAAATCTGTCGATTTGTCCTTGTGCAAGGCACTTAACCCTAATTTGCTCCAGGGGCACCGTGTAAAACAACACATTTCACTGCACCTATCCGGTGTACGTGACAATATCTTATTTGTTACATGTGATTACGACAATAGCAACATTGTTGTTACATAGGACTTCAGAAATGGATTTATAATTATTATACAAATGGAATAAGGAAAAAATCGTTTACAGTAGTTACAAAAGCTCTCAGCTCATTGCTATGCAAATATAAAAGCAATTACCAATGTATCATTTAACAAATCAAATCAAATCAAATCAAATTTATTTATATAGCCCTTCGTACATCAGCTGATATGATATCTCAAAGTGCTGTACAGAAACCCAGCCTAAAACCCCAAACAGCAAGCAATGCAGGTGTAGAAGCACGGTGGCTAGGAAAAACTCCCTAGAAAGGCCAAAACCTAGGAAGAAACCTAGAGAGGAACCAGGCTATGTGGGGTGGCCAGTCCTCTTCTGGCTGTGCCGGGTGGAGATTATAACAGAACATGGCCAAGATGTTCAAATGTTCATAAATGACCAGCATGGTCGAATAATATTAAGGCAGAACAGTTGAAACTGGAGCAGCAGCACAGCCAGGTGAACTGGGGACAGCAAGGAGTCATCATGTCAGGTAGTCCTGGGGCATGGTCCTAGGGCTCAGGTCCTCCGAGAGAGAGAAAGAGAGAAGGAGAGAATTAGAGAACGCACACCTAGATTCACACAGGACACCGAATAGGACAGGAGAAGTACTCCAGATATAACAAACCGACCCTAGCCCCCTGACACATAAACTACTACTGCAGCATAAATACTGGAGGCTGAGACAGGAGGGGTCAGGAGACACTGTGGCCCATTCCGAGGACACCCCCGGACAACCACCAACTTACCATCCTGAGACAAGGGTTAGAGGCAGAGAATCCCAGTGGAAAGAGGGGAACCGGCCAGGCAGAGACAGCAAGGGCGGTTCGTTGCTCCAGAGCCTTTCCGTTCACCCTCCCACTCCTGGGCCAGACTACACTCAATCATATGACCCACTGAAGAGATGAGTCTTCAGTAGAGACTTAAAGGTTGAGACCGAGTTTGCGTCTCTGACATGGGTAGGCAGACCGTTCCATAAAAATGGAGCTCTATAGGAGAAAGCCCTGCCTCCAGCTGTTTGCTTAGAAATTATAGGGATAATTAGGAGGCCTGCGTCTTGTGACCGTAGCGTACGTGTAGGTATGTACGGCAGGACCAAATCAGAGAGATAGGTAGGAGCAAGTCCATGTAATGCTTTGTAGGTTAGCAGGAAAACCTTGAAATCAGCCCTTGCTTTGACAGGAAGCCAGTGAAGTGAGGCTAGCACTGGAGTAATATGATCAAATTTGATCAAACAACATGGTAATAAAAGACTGTTCCATTACACAGGCACAATTACAGTTTATTGTTAAGTTACTGAGAATGCTAACAGTAACACAATCTGACTATTAGGGGTCTAAAGGAACAAAATATTAAAAAATAAATAAAAACTGCCTTCTTAATGAAGTCAACTATAGGCAACGTAGGTGGAAAATCACGTTAATTTGTATGCTGAATAAATGATCTCTTTAAAATGGCATAGTTTGTCTTTGAAACAAGACGAAACGAGCTGAAAATAGCATAGTTTGTCTTTGAAACAAGACGAAACGAGCTGAAAATAGCATAGTTTGTCTTTGAAACAAGACGAAACGAGCTGAAAATAGCATAGTTTGTCTTTGAAACAAGACGAAACGAGATGAAAATAGCATAGTTTGTCTTTGAAACAAGATGAAACGAGCTGAAAATAGCATAGTTTGTCTTTGAAACAAGACGAAACGAGCTGAAAATAGCATAGTTTGTCTTTGAAACAAGACGAAACGAGCTGAAAATAGCATAGTTTGTCTTTGAAACAAGACGAAACGAGCTGAAAATAGCATAGTTTGTCTTTGAAACAAGACGAAACGAGCTGAAAATAGCATAGTTTGTCTTTGAAACAAGACGAAACGAGCTGAAAATAGCATAGTTTGTCTTTGAAACAAGACGAAACGAGCTGAAAATAGCATAGTTTGTCTTTGAAACAAGACGAAAAAGCTGAAAATAGCATAGTTTGTCTTTGAAACAAGACGAAACGAGCTGAAAATAGCATAGTTTGTCTTTGAAACAAGACGAAACGAGCTGAAAATAGCATAGTTTGTCTTTGGAACAAGATGAAACGAGATGAAAATAGCATAGTTTGTCTTTGGAACAAGATGAAACGAGATGAAAATAGCATAGTTTGTCTGAAAACGAGTCACGTAGTATTCCCCACACGAAAGTTTCTTGTCTGTGTTGGTAGATATCTGGCTATCCAGAATCATAAAAACTCATTGACTTCTGCGCATTGTTTTCGTGACGTTATCAACTAATCCATCTATAGCACCAAACTGGAATTGAAGTCATCACACAAGGCTGGTGTATCAATGTCGCACTGTGGTGTGATCTGGTTGTACGAATGGAGATATCTAGTAGGTGTGACTTTGTTATGGACCTTCCTTGGGGTGTGTGTGAGTGAATCATGTGAATAATGTGTTAATGTGAATAATCCGAATTATATGTTTTATAGCCCGACTGTAGTCACCTGCTCTGATGTGAATAATCTAAAGGATGTGTTTTAACACCAGACAATGTATCTATATGCAGTGGTGGAAAAAGTACCCAATTGTCATAATTGAGTCAAAGTAAAGATACCTTAATAGAAAATGACTCAAGTAAAAGTCACTCAGTAAAATACCACTTGAGTAAAATGATTTGGTTTTAAATATACTTAAGTATCAAAACTATATGTAATTGCTAAAATATACTTAAGTATCAAAAGTAAAGGTATAAATCATTTAAAATTCCTAATATAAATCAAACCAGATGGCACAATTTTCATGTTTTTTAAATCTACGGATAGCCGGGGGCACACCAACACTAATTCACAATCGAAGTGTTTGTGTTTAGTGAGTCCACCAGATCAGAGGCAGTAGGGATGACCAGGGATGTTCTCTGTTTAGTGAGTCCACCAGATCAGAGGCAGTAGGGATGACCAGGGATGTTCTCTGTTTAGTGAGTCCACCAGATCAGAGGCAGTAGGGATGACCAGGGATGTTCTCTGTTTAGTGAGTCCACCAGATCAGAGGCAGTAGGGATGACCAGGGATGTTCTCTGTTTAGTGAGTCCTCCAGATCAGAGGCAGTAGGGATGACCAGGGATGTTCTCTGTTTAGTGAGTCCACCAGATCAGAGGCAGTAGGGATGACCAGGGATGTTCTCTGTTTAGTGAGTCCTCCAGATCAGAGGCAGTAGGGATGACCAGGGATGTTCTCTGTTTAGTGAGTCCTCCAGATCAGAGGCAGTAGGGATGACCAGGGATGTTCTCTGTTTAGTGAGTCCTCCAGATCAGAGGCAGTAGGGATGACCAGGGATGTTCTCTGTTTAGTGAGTCCTCCAGATCAGAGGCAGTAGAGATGACCAGGGATGTTCTCTGTTTAGTGAGTCCTCCAGATCAGAGGCAGTAGGGATGACCAGGGATGTTCTTCTTGCTAAGTATGTGAATTTGACCATTTTCCTGTTCTGCTAAGCATTCAAAATGCAACGAGTACTTTTGGGTATCAGGGAAAATGTACAGTGCCTTGCGAAAGTATTCGGCCCCCTTGAACTTTGCGACCTTTTGCCACATTTCAGGCTTCAAACATAAAGATATAAAACTGTATTGTTTTGTGAAGAATCAACAACAAGTGGGACACAATCATGAAGTGGAACGACATTTATTGGATATTTCAAACTTTTTTAACAAATCAAAAACTGAAAAATTGGGCGTGCAAAATTATTCAGCCCCCTTAAGTTAATACTTTGTAGCGCCACCTTTTGCTGCGATTAGAGCTGTAAGTCGCTTGGGGTATGTCTCTATCAGTTTTGCACATCGAGAGACTGACATTTTTTCCCATTCCTCCTTGTAAAACAGCTCGAGCTGTACATATCTTTATGTTTGAAGCCTGAAATGTGGCAAAAGGTCGCAAAGTTCAAGGGGGCCGAATACTTTCGCAAGGCACTGTATGGAGTAAAAAGTCCATCATTTTCTTTAGGCATGTAGTGGAGTAAAAGTTGCCAAAAATATAAATAGTAAAGTGAAGTACAGATACCACAAAAAACTACTTAAGTAGTACTTTATAATCTTTTTTCTTAAGTACTTTATACCCTATTCCCTATGTAATGTACTACTTTGGACCAGGGATCATTCAGGACTTACTATTTCTGTATCATCACATTGCCACATGACCCATAGTTTTATGTTTACTATCTTTGTGCTTATCAGTAGGCAAGTAGACATGTTTACTATCCTTGTGCTTATCAGTAGGCAAGTAGACATGTTTACTATCTTTGTGCTTATCAGTAGGCAAGTAGACATGTTTACTATCCTTGTGCTTATCAGTAGGCAAGTAGACATGCTTCTGTGTGCCCTGCAAAGGTATAACTCTTCTCTCTCTCTCTCTATCTATCTGTGTGTGTGTGTGTGTGTGTGTGTGTGTGTGTGTGTGTGTGTTCGTGTGTGTTCTCACTTTCTCTCGTGAACACAACACCATCCATCATACCCTTCTCTATGCCCCCCCCCCCCCCCCCGCCTCTTCCCCCTTGCAGAGAGGCTTCCTTAGATCCACCAAACGTCCCAGTCTCCCTTCCCTCCCTTCCCTCCCTGGCACTTCCTTAGACACACCAAATGCCACCACCCTGTCTCCTTTCTCTCCCTGGCCCTCCCCAGAATGGTCTCCTCAGACAAACCCTAGATACAAACTTCAACACGACACACACACTGCACTCTGTGGTTAGAGTGGTGGAGAGGGGCATCTTGCCATGAGGGTCTTCATCGCCTTCGATGGTTCCTGTGAGCCTTTTGACGTCTCTCCTGACCAGACCGTGGGGGACGTAAAACTGATAGTCAAGGTAATTCAACCTCTAAAAGAGGCCCTTGTTAAGTACTGTAGTGATCTGGTAATATAGCAGTGTTACTCCCCTCTCTCTGTTTCTACAGCTATGGGAAAGGAAGATGATTCTAAGAAGCAATTTGTTCATTTGGCTGGTGTCAAGTAAAGTATGTGACTAGTACTTACAATAGGAGACATGGTTATGTGATGGGGTGATAGTACTTACAGTAGGAGACATGGTTATGTGATGGGGTGATAGTACTTACAGTAGGAGATATGTGATGGGGTGATAGTACTTACAGTAGGAGACATGGTTATGTGATGGGGCGATAGTACCTACAGTAGGAGACATGTGATGGGGCGATAGTACTTACAGTAGGAGACATGGTTATGTGATGGGGTGATAGTACTTACAGTAGGAGACATGTGATGGGGCGATAGTACTTACAGTAGGAGACATGTGATGGGGCGATAGTACTTACAGTAGGAGACATGTGATGGGGTGATAGTACTTACAGTAGGAGACATGTGATGGGGTGATAGTACCTACAGTAGGAGACATGTGATGGGGCGATAGTACCTACAGTAGGAGACATGTGATGGGGCGATAGTACTTACAGTAGGAGACATGGTTATGTGATGGGATTGAAATTATGATAATCAACAATGTTTATGTAGATTTTATTGTCTATTTTACTATTATAAACTGGGTGGTTCGAGCCCCGAATGCTGATTGGCTGACAGCCGTGGTATTTCACTGGTATGACAAAACATACATTTTTACTGCTCTAATTACATTGGTAACCAGTTTATAATAGCAATAAGGCACCTTGGGCTTCCCGAGTGGCGCAGTGGTCTAAGGCACTGCGTAGTACTAGCTGTGCCACTAGAGATCCTGGTTCAAGTCCAGGCTCTGTCGCAGCCGGCCGTGACTGGGAGACCCATGGGGCGGCGCACAATTGGCCCAGCGTCATCCGGGTTAGTGGAGGGTTTGGCCGGCAGGGGTGTTCTTGTCCCATCACGCACTAGTGACTCCTGTGGCGGGCCAGGCGCAGTGCACGCAGCAGTGCACGCTGACACGGTCGACACGGCTGGCTTCCAGGTTAAGCGGGCATGGTGTCATGAAGCAGTGTGGTTTCGGAGGCTCTTGGCTCTCGCCTCTCCCAAGTCCATATGGGAGTTGTAGCAATGGGACAAGACTGTAACTACCAATTGGATACCACTAAATAAAAAAATAAAAAAAGAAGTCACCTTGGGGGTTTGTGGTATATGGCCAATATACCTCCGCATTGCGTTGTGCCTAAGAACAGCCCTTGGCCGTGGTATATTGGCCATATACCACACCTCCTTGGGCCTTATTTCTTAATTGTACACAATTGGACACTTTTACAATTATTGTATGGTAAACATTGACATCTGCCTGGGTGGAACACCCTCCATAATGGGTGTCTGTGTGGGACACCCTCCATTACGGCTCCATCAGTGCTGAGCCCTCTCACTCTGATTGTATGGGACACTCAATTACGGCTCCTTGTGTTTCCAATCTTCTTCCTCTGGCAGGATTACTTCCACGTGCAACTGTCAGACGACAAGCAGGTGAGGCACTTCCTGGAGCTGAGCTATGCTGGTGCCATCCTTCGGGACAGCTGGGTCCTGACAGACGTTGGCATCACCCCTAGCAGTGCCATCTGCTGCCTGCTGAAGGTACCAGCCGAACACCTAGCTGTTTCTACCCGTGCTTGAAAATGCATATCAAAGTGAGCTGGCTATTGCTTGAAACAGCTTCATACTATCATTAACATAAAGTGTTTCAGATTTAGTGTGGTAATATATAGTATGGTTATATAGTATGGTTAAAGAGTATGGTTATATAGTATGATTATATATATTATGGTGATATAGAGTGTGGTAATATATAGTATGGTTATATAGTATGATTATACAGTATGGTTATATAGTATGATTATATAGTATGATTATATAGTATGGTTATATAGTATGATTATATATATTATGGTGATATAGAGTGTGGTAATATATAGTATGGTAATATATAGTATGATTATATAGTATGGTTATATAGTATGATTATATAGTATGGTTATATATAGTATGGTGATATAGTATGGTGATATAGTATGGTGATATAGTATGATTATATATATTATGGTGATATAGAGTGTGGTAATATGGTTATATAGTATGATTATATGATTATATAGTATGGTTATATAGTATGATTAGGTGATTTAGTTAATTCAAACAGGTGCCATTAATACAGGTAACGAGTGGAGGACAGAGGAGCCTCTTAAAGAAGTTACAGGTCTGTGAGAGCCAGAAATCTTGCTTGTTTGTAGGTGACCAAATACTTATTTCCACCATAATTTGCAAACAAATTCATTAAAAATCCTACAATGTGATTTTTCTGGATTTTTTTTCTCATTTTGTCTGTCATAGTTGAAGTGTGCCTATGATGAAAATTACAGGCCTCTCTCATCTTTTTAAGTGGGAGAACTTGCACAATTGGTGGCTGACTAAATACTTTTTTGCCCCACTGTATAGTGTGGTGGTATATAGTATGGTGATATATAGTATGTTGAGGTCACCCTGCTTGAGACTTAAAGTAATATTGCCCTTGCTCAACCAAGACCATGGTTATGGTAGAGTGATTGGTTAGTAAGGACACTGCTTTATACCGAGACCATGGTTATGGTAGAGTGATTGATTAGTAAGGACACTGCTTCATGAGTGTGAAGTGTTGTTGTACAGAGGTCCCTGGGTACATGTCCAGAGCCAGACAGGGACAGAACTCACTCTGTTCCACAAAGTTCTGTGGAAGATTTGCTAACAGAGGAGAGTGGTTATGTATCTAAGTACAAATGTAACCATCAGAATAATGTTTATTTGTGTTCCTTACTCCTTACTTACACATCCCATCATTGACATAGTCAAAGCCAGACCTTCTCTCTGTCTCTCCTTCTTGCTGGTTGACTAGAGTGGAAATCTATAGTATTGTATGGTTGACCTGGGATAGAGCTGAAATGTGGCCTGATGTAGTGTTGCCTTTGTACCAAACACCCTTACAGTCATAAACCTTTTCCCCATGTAATCGCCTCGACCTCAGTCTGGTGTTCGCTAACAGTATCTGAAGAGTCTGTATACCCAGTGGTGTATAGTACAGTAGAGCACAGCAGACTACAGTAAAGTACAGCAGACAGAGTACAGCAGAGTACAGTAGAGTACAGCAGAGTACAGCAGAGTACAGCAGAGTACAGTAGAGTACAGCAGAGTACAGCAGAGTACAGTAGAGCACAGCAGAGTACAGTAGAGTACAGCAGAGTACAGCAGAGTACAGTAGAGCACAGCAGGCCGTATAGTAGGAGAAGAAGAGGCCCTTTGGGTTCATTGAAATACATATTCATAATATTTCAGTTAACAATTTAATCTGCACCCAGATTAGTCTTCAATTTAATTTTCACCCAGATTAGTGTTCAATTTAATTTTCACCCAGATTAGTGTTCAATTTAATCTGCACCCAGATTAGTTTTCAATGTGATAGAACAAAACTCAGTACAGCACATGAATTAGAAAATGTTGTTACAAATTTGAGCCACGAGATGGTGGTAGATTATAAGTTTAAATAGCATGGACATTTGATTTGTCCTTAAATATATTGTCTTGCCCATTCACCCTCTGAATGGCACACATACACAATCTATGCCTCAATTGTCTCAAGGCTTAAAAATCCTTCTTTAACCTGTCCGCTCCCCTTCATCTACACTGAATTGGATTTAACAAGTGACATCATTAAGGGATCATAGCTTTCACCTGGATTCACCTGGTCAGTCTTTGTCATGGAAAGAACAGGTGTTCATAATGTTTTGTTTACTCGGTGTATAAACACAACATAGGTATTTATGTAAAACAAGTGAATTTACTGTATGTCCATGGTCTTATACTTCAGCGGGAGCCGGTGGTGCGTGTGTTCAGTGCCGTTACGGGGGAGACCCTCTCAGTCTTGGGCACTGTGTTTCTCCTGAGTACGTCTGTGGCCAGGCTCATGACCCTGGTGTCCCAGCAGTGTGGGCTTCCCGTCAGCTCCTTCAGACTGAGCTCTCCCACCGGCCTGCAACTCTACGACTGCAACCGGCTGCACGACTACGCCATTGACCTGGGTATGGCCTTCCTTGTGCAGTAGATCAATGGTCCTCTGGCTCAACACCTTATGGATGTAACACAGAGACAAATGGACTGTATGGAACACATTCTTGGTTCATGGCAACCAGGAGGACAACCTGCATGTGTCTCTGTCTCCCAGGGGCTACTCTACGGTTGGGATGGGTGGGCGGAGTTCCTCAGAGGCTGCTTCCTGGGACACAGACTGACCGTCCAACGACACCTGTCTAGGGAGAGACCTGTGATGAGGTCAGAATACACATCTACACACTGAACTGTATGATAGACTTACTATCAACAGTGATGGTACTGAACCTTTATATAGCTTACAATAATGGTACTGACCCTGTATATAGCTTACAATGATAGTACTGACCCTGTATATAGCTTACAATAATAGTACTGACCCTGTATATAGCTTACAATGATAGTACTGACCCTGTATATAGCTTACAATGATAGTATTGACCCTGTATATAGCTTACAATAATGGTACTGACCCTGTATATAGCTTACAATGATAGTACTGACCCTGTATATAGCTTACAATAATGGTACTGACCCTGTATATAGCTTACAATGATAGTACTGACCCTGTATATAGCTTACAATGATAGTACTGACCCTGTATATAGCTTACAATGATACTACTGACCCTGTATATAGCTTACAATAATGGTACTGACCCTGTATATAGCTTACAATGATAGTACTGACCCTGTATATAGCTTACAATGATAGTACTGACCCTGTATATAGCTTACAATAATGGTACTGACCCTGTATATAGCTTACAATGATAGTACTGACCCTGTATATAGCTTACAATGATAGTACTGACCCTGTATATAGCTTACAATGATAGTACTGACCCTGTATATAGCTTATATTCTCGTGTTTTTTTCCTTCATACGTTTTTTCTCTTACCCTGATATTTAATACTGCATTGTGGGAAAGAGCTTGCAAGTAAGCATTTTACTGTACTGTTTTATAACCCACTGTATCTTGTGAACTTGACAAAAAAAACTTGAAACGTGTTATAAATACATTGATTCTGTATTATTCCAGGTTCCAGCTCCGGGTGGCACTCTACATCGCTGCTTCTCTGGGCCACCTGGACCTGGCCGGCTGGCTGCTGGAGAGGGGGGTGCATGTCATTGAGCCGGTGGGGGTTCACCCTTACCGTGAGTGGTGCCACCAGACGGCCCACCCCGACGTCGCCAAGTGTCCCGCTGTCGCCTCCATCGAGCGCGGCCAGCTCACCATCCTCAAACTCTTTATCGCCAGCAGCGTTCTGACCCTTGCCTGTCGGGATCCCCAGGGTCGCGACCCCCTGAGGATCGCCCTTCAATACGGCCACAGGGAGTGTGTGAGTCACCTGGCCACCAAGCTGTGCTCTGTGGTGGTCCTCCCAGGTATGGCCCTGCCCATGCGGACATACCTCCAGATAAAGGGCTGGGTGAGGCTGGGGCAGAGGAGGGCAGCATCCAGGCACTGCATGGGCCTCAACAGGGCTCCGTTCAGGACTAGGGTGGGCGACACGGTCCTGGTGGACGGCTTCACCCTCCCCAAGATGTCCTCCAAGCCCAGGAGGAGTGAGGCCAAGGCGGGTATCAGGGTGATGTCCACAGCCTCTCAAAGTTTGACCCCCATCAACTGCCCATCTCATGTAACCTGCCCGCTCCGCGCCCTGGCATCCCAGGATAAACCTCTTCAACTACCGAAGCTACACCCTGTGGCCACGAGTGATGAAAGAGAGAAGAAGAGGGGATGTGGAGGGAAGGGATGTGAGGAGGATGAGAGTGGGGATCAGAACAGCAACCAATGGAGGAGCAGAGTCCCGCTCCCGCCCATTTCCAGAGACACCAATCTCAGACCTGTGTTTGCCTCGCCAAACTCCGCCCAGATACTCACCACCTCACTGGAGGCCTTTTCTCTCCACTGCGACCGCACACCCAGAGAAAACGCCATATACTGTTTGGCCTTGGCCAGGTTAGTCCAAGTTTAAATGACAGCTACGGTGAATATGAATATTTCTCTGGAGGTTTCTTATGAAAGGTGTGAATACTGTCAGAAGAAGCCTCCTATAATCAGTGGTGGTGGGGGGGGAACACATGTAAAAGCTGTTTACACACTTTTTATTTTATTTTGTTCAAGCATTTACCCACCTTTTGTGGAAGATGCATTGAAAGTAGAGGGAGCGTTACTTCTTTAATCCTGAACGGCAATCAGCATTTACCAGTCAATGTTTTTACCACTTCATCACTGCCTATGATATACCCTTATCCTCCCTGAATAGATTTCAGTACAAACAAATCATGAGCCAACCATCATGCTTAGAAGGTACATAGTCAAATCAAATCAACTCAAACTTTATTTGTCACATGCGCTGAATACAAGTGTAGATCTTTCCGTGAAATACTTTACTTACAAGCCCTTAACAAACAGTGCAGTTCAAGAAGAGTTAAGAGAATATTTACCCAATAAACTAAAGTAACAAATAATAAAACAGTTGAACTTGTCCGGTGGCCATTTGATTAATTGTTCAGCAGTCTTATGACTTGGGGTTAGAAGCTGTTATAGGTTTACCCTAACAAGTCCTGAAACAAATCATGAGCCAACTATCATGCTTAGAAGTTATATAGTGTCAGTCTTATTGGTTCACCCTCCTAACAAGTTGTTTCAGTATGGGGAGAGGATAGAATGTAAGGGCGCTTCATTAATGTATTGAGGCCATTACATATACAGTATTTCACAATGCTAGGACACAGATTTGGTCTCCTAACCTTGTTCTGGTTGATTGACTCTCTAACAGTGCCTTCACACAGAGACCATGGTTGCAGCAGCTGAATGTAGCGCGGACTCTGTCCAGGAGGAGTGCTCAGCACATTGGGTAGACACCAGGATCCTGGTCATTAGGCAGATTAAACATACTGAAACAAGGAGGGACAACCTGGAATTGTCCAAAAAGGAACTCTTATTTTTTTTTTTACAGTGAACAAGATGAGACTTTGGAACGGATGATGCCTGAAACAATGCGGACGACTTAGAATTTTGTTCCTTTGGATGAGGCTTATAGATATAGTCAGTACTGTGTTTGATTTGTGTGCAGAAAGTTTACAACGGCAGGCAGTGGATTCTCAGTCATTCCTATGCTCAAGTAACAAAAAAATGATAGTACTGAATGTGACTATGTGGTTGTACTGAATGTGACTATGTGGTTGTGCTGTATGTGATTATACTGAATGTGATTGTAAGTGTTTGACATGGGTCTAATTGAGGCTCCAACCCCCTGCCTTAAAACTATTTTATTAAGATGTGGATCATTATTGCTCATATGAGTCTGTGCAGTGTCAAAATAATACATACTGTATTTCACATAGAGTATTTGACAAACTCTTTATTTACGTTACAAAACTGACAACTACTGTGACGATGTGTTAGCACAGCATGTGTCATCATTCCCCTGCAGTGTGTGGATTTACACAGCAACATAGCAGACAGCTTAAATAGTTTATTTTTATTTAACCTTTATTTCACTAGACAAGTCAGTTAAGAACTAATTCTTATTTACAATGATGGCCAAACCCGGACGACGCTGGGCCAATTATGTGGCATCCTATGGGACTCCCAATCACTTGGGAGTGGGAAGGATACCAAATCCAATATCACACACTTCTTCCTTAGTATTCTGAGAACTATGAGTGGATCGTGGACCCATGCATAAATGATAACTTTGCTGTAACTCAGTGGGGCAAGTAGAACATCCGGGTTAGTGTATGTGCATTATCTGGACAGTTGATTGTCTTTGTCTCAAAGCCTTTCCATTTCTGGGGTATTGAAGAAGCTTCTGATCTCAACCTTCTTGACAGGTAAGAAACACTTGGTTAGTGTATGTGTCTTATCCAATGGGTTGTCAGGTGAACGTTGAAGATGCTTCTTGGAGGTGATCTAATGATGTCATTTGAATCGCTGTCATTGAGTTGCTCACTGGACAAGACAATTATTCACTGAAAATTAAATCTGTCTTTCATTTCACTTATGTTGATACTTGATTGGCTATTTGCTGTGTTTTGAAAATACAAAAATAAATATAACTGTTTTATGAAGCACTTGTAGACATTCATTGTTTTCAAAATCATATTTTCAGCAAAACAGATACATACGTTTACAATATGACATCAAATCAAATAAAAATAAAATAAGTGATATGTAAATGATTGGCAAAAGGCTCCAACCACCCAAGTCATAGACTGTTCACTCTGCTACCACACGGCAAGCGATACGAGAGCACCAAGTCTGGGACAAAAGGCTCCTTAACAGCTTCTACCCCCAAGTCATTAGACTGCTGAACAGCTTCTACCCCCAAGTCATTAGACTGCTGAACAGCTTCTACCCCCAAGTCATTAGACTGCTGAACAGCTTCTACCCCCAAGCCATTAGACTGCTGAACAGCTTCTACCCAAAAGCCATTAGACTGCTGAACAGCTTCCACCCCCAAGTCATAAGACTGCTGAACAGCTTCTACCCCCAAGTCATTAGACTGCTGAACAGCTTCCACCCCCAAGCCATTAGACTGCTGAACAGCTTCTACCCCCAAGTCATTAGACTGCTGAACAGCTTCTACCCCAAGCCATTAGACTGCTGAACAGCTTCTACCCCCAAGTCATTAGACTGCTGAACAGCTTCTACCCCAAGCCATTAGACTGCTGAACAGCTTCTACCCCCAAGTCATTAGACTGCTGAACAGCTTCTACCCCAAGCCATTAGACTGCTGAACAGCTTCTACCCCCAAGTCATTAGACTGCTGAACAGCTTCTACCCCAAGCCATTAGACTGCTGAACAGCTTCTACCCCCAAGTCATCAGACTGCTGAACGTTAATTAAATGGCCACCTGCACTATTTGCCCCTTTGTTATTGATGTATTTTTCTAATTGTTTTCCACTGACTCTCTTGAATTGGCTCGATGCACACTCACTACACTCTACCCACACATTCACTGTGACACTGACCGACTTTCACACTAGCTGCTGCTACTGTGTTTATTATCTATCCTGATTGCCTAGTCACTTTTACCCTTACCTACATGTACATACTGTATTACCTCAACTACCTCGCACCCATGCACATTGACTCGGTACTGGTACTCCTTGTATATAGCCTTGTTATTGTGTTACTATTTAGAAAATATATTCTTACTTTTTAACTCTGCATTGTTGGGAATGGGCTCGTAATAAAGCATCTCACAGTTGTTTTCGGCGTATGTGACCAATACGATTAGATTCTCATCTGAACAAATGAATGCTCTCGTTGTTATAATGAGGAATTTATTTAAATAATTTGGTTTTCCTTGAAGATTTGAATGGGCTGAGAAAGCCTTTCGTGATGGATCTAGACAATCTGGTGAAAAGGGAGGGTTTGCGACTCTTCTCTTCAAGTGGGAAGGACGATGCGATATCATAAATTCCCTCTGGAGAAAAGGAGCCATGAGATGTTGTCATCGTCTCTGCAACGAAAGACCATCCAGCATGCCATCAATTTACATTTTTACTCATTTATCAGACACTCTTATCCAGAGAGACTTACAAGGAGCAATTAGGATGAAGTGCCTTGCTCAAGAGCACATTGACAGATTTTGCCTCGTGAACTCAGGGATTCTGAACCAGCAACCTATCGGTTACTGGCCCAACCTCTTAACCCACTAGGCTACCACCCAGCCCACAGTACAGTATGTCATAGGTAACAACTCAGAGGAGTACAATGTCTTTCCAAATGAATTAGTGGAATGGTAAAGGGATAATGTCTCAGTCTTGACTGAGCAGCAGCCTAAACAGCAGCAGGGCTTACCTGTAAAGTACACAGTAGGGGAAATGTTCTGAGGCTGGTACTCCAGAGACTCTTGAGGACAGAGGTTCTTACTAACTTTCTTGGAACCCTGGTTGGTGGGAAAAGGCACATTAAAACAAACTGAACATTTTTCGATATCTTAAAGTACAGCATATCAACTGCAAAGAAGCAGTGCAATGCCATGACACAAAGAATCATATATCTCATAAAAGGTCAACAGCAGTGTTATTCATGAAAGATGTATGTGTACTATACCTTTGTATTGAAGGTGAGGACCTGCTCTCCAGTACTGCTGATGGTATCCCTTTCCAAATCAAACACGCCTTCTACAATGCCACTGGTGGCCACGCTGGTAGCGGACTCAAAATAACATTTAGCAGTGGCTTTGGTGATCATTTGAAGAATGACCATGCAAGTAGAAGTCTTTGGATCGTTCTGGACTGAAACATCAAAGTTTATGTTTTCATACTCATCTGACCACTGTCTCAGGAAGCACTTCACTGTCTCTTCAGCAAATATCTGGAGAAGCTGAGAGGAGAGCTCCTTGGATATGGCACATTGTTCCTTTCCCCATTTCAGCCTTGAAAGAATGGAGTCTGAAGCACTTTTGGCTGCTTCCAATGTTAAGACCTGTGGAGTGCTGTGGCTGTCCTGAAGGGCTATCACTTTATCCACCAATTCATGACTGAAAATGTGGATGGTCCAAGTGGAAATGATTTTTCTCAATTTCCTAACAGCAGATCGGAGGTCGTCAAGATGTGAAGCACCCTGTCCATTTTCCTGTGTGTTCTCAACACTTTCCACCATAATGTCCACTACCACCCCAGCAGCTTGCCTGACTTTGTCCACAAAGGTTACAGGAAGTAAGTCCTCTGTGTGAAAGAAGTCCTCAATGATTGTGTTTCTAACAATGGGAAAGTCAATCTGAGCAGGAAACTCAGTGGGGATGGGAGTCCCGGGTAAAGCAAAGTGCCATTTCGACTGCCTTAATTTTGAAGTAGGTGTTAGAGAGATGGAAGAGCGTGAAGAAGAGGTATTTCTTGTATTTTGGCTGTCAGCACTCCTACAACGGATCGTGCCAATATCCTCCAGCATGGATCCTGAGAGCTCAGTGGTTTTAGGTAGTAATTTGTGCGGAATGTCCACACAGGCATCGTTTACACCAGGTGTAACACTGCTCTGGTTGACCTCAAGATGGCCGAGACTTGCTCTTTGTGATGCAGGACTGCTTTGATATGTAAAGATTTGGATTGAACCAAGTGTTGTGTCTGATCTTTGAAGATCTTTTCTGAGAAACTCTGTAATCTTACTTTGCAGACTGTAGTAGATGTTACGAGCAACAGACCAGATTCTTTTCTCAGAAACCTGTCCAGTGGTGAGCAGGGAGGTTCCAGATACCATGTCAGATGATTGGGTGGTCTGGGTGAGCTCCTGCTGGTCTTTCACCATGGTTTGTATAATATCAGTAGATGTGGTGGATGTAGATACAGACTGGAGGTACTTATCTGTTGTGCCTTCCTCCACAATGTTAAATGATCTAGAGAGGACCTCACTCACTCCTTTCTCAGCTTTGGTTTGGAACTCATGACTAGAGAGTTTTTGGAGGCTCTTTGTTGAAAGACTGTGGGAAGATGCAATGCCTTTGGAGGCAGCCGTGCTGCAATCTAGACTTACTGGAGAGGTTCGCTCAGGAGAACCTTGGAGACGTTCAAACATGTCTTCACATGGTGTTGGGGACCTTGACAAGGAGATGTCCTTCAGCTGAGACAGAACACCACCTACCAACATGTTGACCTCAAGGGACATATCAGATATTTTCTTTCCTACTGTGGAGAAGCAAGGTGCATTTGATGCCTGATCCTCGCATGAGGTCAAGATTGTTGAAATGACCTCTTTGGTACTATTGGTCAGTAGAGCCTCGTCTGTTTCAGTCCAGAGAAGTTTTGAACTCTCGCTGACACCCCTGTGTAGAGCCACTTCAAGGTTCAAACTGTGCAAGTGAGGCACACTCTTACTAGCTTGCCTCAAGTCCTGGCTTGCCAAACCAAGGTACTCCTTAGTCCCAAGATGTCCAGAGTCCTCTGTGGGTATATGACTAGACATTCTGCTCAGCATGTCTGACCTCCGCTGGTGAATGATGAAGTCCTTTAATGTCTTCTTAATATTGTTATATAAACTAGTGGTAGCAGACCAGATCCTGCTCTGTAGCTTTTGTGCATTTTCCTGGAGGTCAGGTTCTCTCTCCTCTACTTCTGCAGGTTGCGCCGAGCTCTGCAGGTCTTCCACAAATGTTTCAATGATGCCAAAGGCAGCAGAATCCGCACAAATATCCTTTGACCATGTGTACTGGTTTTGAATGGAACAAGACCTGGATGCTACAGAATAAGCAGGCTGTGCACTAGTTAAGCTACTGGTGGACTTTTTAACTAGGAACTCACTCACTGCTTGAGTGGCATTTCTCTTAAATTCCTCACTTGAGAGTTTTCTAATACAATCTAACAGACTGGTCAAAGAAGCTGTGGCCTTACTTCTGCTGTCCTCAATTTGACAGGGGAACTCACATACTATTGGTGATGAGGCCCTGGAATGGGCAATATCCCCAAGCTGAGCCAGAACACCCTCTACACATTTCTCTCTCTCAATAGAGAAGCCTGATCCTTTTTCTCCAACAGTGTACAGGGGGTCCTCCTTTGACATCTCAGTCTTGTACAAGACCAGAAGCTCTGAGATGACTTCTTTGGTGCAAGTTGTCAGAAGGAGCTTGCTTTCTTCTGACTCTTTTTTTGCCCAAAGAAGTTTTGAGCTCTCACTTAGGCCTCTTTGTAAAGTAACTGCACCAGTGGACTCTGGCAACTGAGGCTCACTCTTACTGGGCCTATATTTCATGTTTAAGCAAGGAAGTGGAACTGTCTCCTTAAACTCAGCATTTGTGATGTTATCATCAGATGTGACAATGCTCTTTAAGGCACATCGCTGAAGCTTGCCGAAATAATCTTTCAAGTTGTTTTGGATGCTGTGGTAAATGTGAACAGCAGCAGACCAGGCACTCTTCTGTTGGGGACTCTCTTCAGATTCAGCCAAGGACTTCATATCTGACACGAAAGTCTTAACAACTACTGACGCTGCTGAGCCCACTGGGTGAATTGACTCTGTCTTTACAATGCCAGACAATGTTTGACCTGATACAGCACCTGTTAACTCAGACTGAACGACTGAACTAGGAAAGCTCAAACTACTGACTTTTTTGTCAAGAACTCCACTCACTGCTTGTATTGCTGATGTTTGAAACTCCCGGCTAGAGAGTTTTTGGATGCTCTTAGATGTGAGCGTGCAGGAGGAACCAGATTCACTAATATTGTAGCTGCTCTCGTATTTCCTTATCAGGGCATCAAGATCCTCAATGAAGCCAACATGCGATGCCAAAAACGTGATCTTGTCCTTCAGATCTTCCAGCAAATTGTGTTCGTTCTCGTCAACAAAAGCCACCATTGTGTCAGAGATGGTGGTCATGACTTGCCCTGTTAGACTCTTGCTCTCTTGGTCAACTTTTTCAAGTTTAACAGCCAGCTCTCTCACCATGCTCTCAGTCACCTTGGTCTGTGAGTCTCCCCTTACCGGTGTCACTAGAGAGGTTTGACTTGCGGAGGCACTCTTAACGACCACTGATAAGGCCGACTTGACATCTTTAGCCAACTCTGCCATTACAGCAGGGGTTAGCATCATAGAGCCTGCACTTCCAGATGGAGAATTGGACATGCATGCAAGTTTGGAGAGAGAACCTTGCAGGCTGTCCTGCACACAGGTGACAAGGGTGTCCTCTGAGACACCTAAGAGGACTTGTAGCGTCTCAGAGTTGGTTGTTTTCTTCTGCACATCAGACAGAGAGGTTAGAGTCCTTGGGGAAAAAAACGCAGAAATCATCAAAGTCAAACAAATAATATGTAAGGCTGTGATGCACATTCAGTGTGTCAAATACATCTGCACCATTGAAAACAATGAGGAAAACGCTGCTGTTTCTCTGAGAAAAAACCTTAGTGTGATGTCAGCCTAACTGCTTAATTTCTAAAGCCCAATAAAATGTATTTTGTATAAGTCATTTGTATTGAAACTGGCCTGTAGATATCTATCTATCCTGGCAACATCTATCCTCTACAAAAATCCAAATTGCTATAAACTTCAAATACTGTAACTTCTAATAACTTCAAGGACAATCATAAATACAAGGCAGTTTGAAGAAATGTTAAAGGGAAATTTCTAAATGTTTCAACTTCATATTCATCATCTCCAGCACCACCCCAACATCAGCATATGTGAAAAACGGGCATTTCTATGTTTTGTAGTAAAAAAGAAAGAGGAAGATAAGTGTTTTCTATGACATCATCAACCAATTAGTAGGCAATGCCTACTCATAATTGGTTAAAATCACACGATGCACACTGATGATGTCATTAGAATCTAGAGCTGAGCATTTAACCAACATTTTTGTTATTTTTCGGTTTTTAAACAACTAATTGACCGACGTCGGCTCAATTATTTGAATTCCATATAGTTCATTTTTTTCTTCTTCTGTGAGCTCGATGCTCAGTTTCTGTAGAGATAAATCAGATCAAGCACGAACTATGCAATGTAGTAGGGAGTTGTAGTTTCCAACAGGCCAATATTCTACATAGTTTAGCACAGAAAATACGGCAATTAATTCCCATAATCCATTGCACGCCCACTTGCTTGTCCACTCTGTGTGGAGCAGATACGGAAACCTCATTAACTGAGACGGAGAGACGAGAGAATGCATGAGAGAGATAAAAAGCAGTTGCGTTGCGAGGATCCTCTACCTGGAAATACATGATCTAAGTGATTGACAGTTGGTGTTCAGCGGTCATAAAAGTAGGTCTTATTTACTTAGAAGAACTACTAAAATAGTGATTTTGTCAGACAGGATAAGCAGCAGCTCTATAGAGATGAGTTGATGACTTGGAATGAAATAATAAAGTCATCAAATAAATATTTTATATGAGAAAGTAAATGATGGTTGATAAGTCATAAACAGTAATGGACAGTCACTACCATCATGGGACTTGTATTCATTGTTTTATTATGTGTTGTTACAGCATTCAACACACATAATCCATAGTGCATTCAATGTCTAAAAAAAGTATTGAAATCCAAAACCGTGATTATTTTTTAAATATTTGAATGGAAACCAAACCAACCTCAAAAAGCACTAATTTCTCAGCACTATTGGAAACAGTTACGTCCCTCTATATTTTTTTTACTACAAAGCATGGAAATGTGTAATTTTCACATATGGTGATGCTGGAGATGAATATGAAGTTGTTAAATTTCCCTTTAAGAACATACCTCATGGCCCCCTTGGGCAGGTAGCTTCCACTGCCCAGACTGCCCTTAGTCAGGTAAATCTCCTTGAACTTAAGTTGTGATTCCTGCACTTCTTCCTCTTCCTGCTCCATACAGTTGGAGGAAGGGTAGGGAGTCGGGATGCGAAAGCTATTGTAAGACTTTCGACTGCCTGGCCTCTTAGGTACACCAGCCTCAGTAAATCTCACGCGGGACTTGGTGTTAACCTTATCGTCTAACAGACTGGTGAGTGACGCTGTGAGAGATCTCTGTGACAATGGAGAAGAGGCAGCATCTTGGATGCCCAGTAGTTCGTAAAGACCTGGGATGATGATCTGCATCAGCTTGTCCGATAAAAACTGGACAATCCTCAGACACAAGCCGGCAAGCTGTTGTTTTGTCAGCTGTATTCCAGAAACAGAAGAAGTGTTTTAAAATGTTGCATAGTGCGTCTTTCAAAAGCTTATGAACAAGGTTAAACATTAGGCAGAGTTTTCATGGTAATCTGATTAAATTGTCAGTAACATGATCTTACCGGGTCAAACATGCCCTCACGAATCCCCCTCCATTGCCTGAAAACAATATTGTTATAAATGTTGTCATATCAGGATGCGTGGCAGAATAGTTTTTATTTAATTATTTGCCTGATCGTGAAGTTATACTTGCTTTGTGTCAGTTGTTTTGGCAAAATTGCAATGTGACAACTTTTCTAGCACTGAACATTTTTTTCCGATTGATCAGTTTCTAATTTGATCCTATTTCCTTGAAGGTGTGATAGTACCAAAGAAAACAGAACATACTTCTCAGTTAGGTTTTGAAGGAAGTCCATAAGTGTCAGATGTTCCACATTGTTGAGCTTTCCCTCTTCTGTGGTTTCCATCACTGAGGTTGCTCTGCTCCTGGTAGAATTGCTCTGCTCCTGGTAGAAATGTAATTATATTGCAAATAATCAAACTTAATATACAACAAATATCATACTGAAATGATTATTAAATGTTAAAGAGTGGAGGAGCATTGGCAACGTTGGGCCAATTAAACAACTGCAACACAACAGAGATGGTTGTGGTACGTCAACATTGCCAATGATAGCATCACTATAACATTTTATTGGATTAATGTTGTAATATGAAATGACAAGGTCAACTTACCATCTCATTGACAGCTTCAGAGGTCAGGTGGTCATCCATCACACAGACAGGCAGGTCTAGAGACTGGGACAAGGCTCTATGGTCATAACCAGGAGAGAATGGAAACATCAGAGCAGTCCCAATGGCAGAATCTAACCACTGTCTTCATGTCAAAGACTCACTCACTCATTTGCTTTGTCAAACCTACCCCTTAGAATGACTTCGATATTAAAAACCCAGGCTTTCCTAAAATGTTTACCTCAGCCATTCTAGAACCCAGGTGTGTCTACAAAACACATGTACTCCTCCATAAGGTTCATGGCTTGCCTATTGTTTTATCCCAGTACAAGAGGGGCAACTGGATTCAGGATTAAACACAAGCAGTCTTTAAGGTATATCTTATTACAGTTTAGGCCTACCTTATTATTTTCTTCCATCTGGCAATATCATTTTAAGGAATGAAATCTGTTTTGTTGCTAGTATTATTAGTAACTGTAGGAAAATACAGCTGTAAAGTACAAGAATCAGCTACTTTCTGAAGGGAAGCCAAGCTCATAAGCAATTTAGAACCTACAGACAATTATGACAAAATTGGAACGCATGAATGCGTCACAAACGCCTTGTGGTCACATGTTATTTTAGGGCGTGGCTCCGCATTCGTGACCGGTTCTCATATTTCTTTTTCCCGGTATCCGTTAGTGCTGGAATTTGCGATTAATACTTTTCTCATGCCGAAACCGGATTAAATACATACCGGTAGTTAAATGACAAAAAATATGATATTCGCAATGTCATTAAGCAACAACAACAACATAAATAGCTACTACAATTTCGAAACATGATTTTGTCATCAGTTCAGTACCATTTGTTTGATTTTGTGGACCCACGACTAGACTTTATCCATGTTAGCTAGTTGCTAGCGATGCTAGTCAGCATAGGCTGCTACGTGATAAACAGTTCGCGTTAGCGAATTAGCTACCTAGCTAGCCAGCCTAACAAGCTGTCAAATCCAGTGGAAACCGATGCAACCCTGCTGCCAAATAAGGGCTAGCTCGATGACCCGTGGTAACAGTGAGGTCCCCATGAGTTTCAAGGCTTTAATAAGTGCTATCGTGCAGAAAAAGCGAATAAAATACTGGTTGATGAGCTAGCTAAATTAGCTAGCAAGACGGATATGACCGTTAACAGCGTGCATGCACAAATGCATGACGACACATTGTATCTCAGTGAAGCAGGCATGCAGAACGAGATCGCCCCACCAAGCCAGATAGTAGAGGGGTACAACAACGCCGGGACACAGAGGCATAGCTCATACAATTATATTTTGTTCCAGTCAATGACAATACATGTTGAATAATAAATACCTGCGTCAAATATATGGCATCGCATGCTAGTGCAAAGATAGCTTGCATGAATTTTTTTTTAAATCCGGTGACCACTAGATGTCCTCGTATATCCACATTTAGATTAACTGTACTTGATTTTTCATCAGTACTGTGAATGACAAGCCCACTGAATCTAGTTTAATAATCTTTATACTCAGCAGGTAGAGGCCTAGGTACTTCAAATCAGTGCTTAATTTGAGCAGGATCATGCCAGAACAGGATCCGGCACCGTTCCGTTCTGGACTGTTTTGTTCCGGAACCTACTTGGCCGAATCCGGTACCTCTCGTGCCATGAAAAATAATTTTCACTTTTTGCTATGTAACAATTATAATAAAAGCGATCAAAGTTCATTCGAGTTGCCTCTTCGTCAATTATCCTGCCCACTCATCTCTCCCGAGTTGCACTTCATCATTTGTTTCCTTATAGAATCATAGCTGCATGAAGGGTTCTGGAGGAATTTTCTAAAGTTACGGAATTACTGCTGTCTGTTCAGAAATAAATTAAATCATTCAGAATAGCCTAATACGTCATGAGAAGCCCTATAATTTAGCTACAGAGGACCAATAGCTTATTTTTTAAATAGCCTAGCTGCGGATTGTAGCCCAATAACAAAGAATAGCCTACAGTCGGGAACGCGAGGCAAATCTGTCAGTGAAAAAACAGCACGCAGACAAAACAGGCCTTTTGCAATATTTCAAATACAATCGAGGGAAAACACAGGTTGAAAAGCAATGACTCTTGCTGAAAAGATAAGACTATGCTGTAGACTACCAAAATATTTGATCAACTCCCAAACATTGTTTTACAAAACAGAGAGAGGGAGAGATAGGCTTTTGACACGAGCGCATCGACAATCTCCAGCGAGTGAGCTGCGCATCATTGGGTGAGTCAGTGAAACTGGAAAGCATTTTTAGGACTAATTTCCTCCTCATATTGTAGCCTACTATATGTTTCTCCACAAACCTAGGCCTATAGGCTATTGATGGATTCAAGACAAGGTCGTTTTTATTGATCTCAGATACTAAGTTTGTCAGTGTCAAAGTAGCCTGCCATTTCGATCATTTGTGCGGATTAAAAAAAGATAATGCCAAAGTCTCCAGTCATGTAAAAGGATGTAGAATTGCACGAAATGCGGTTTTAAAAAGGCCAACACTTTCCCGGACCCTAGGCTACTAAAAATGTTCCCCATGTGTTCACCTACTGTAAATGGCTCTACTCTACTGCTCTACCCAAATGTGATGATATGCGTTCAATGCTCTATTATAATAGGTGATCTTTTTTCTCATGAGTTCTGGTACCACAGAGCCCCCCCTCTGGCACCTCCCAATTTACAAATTAAGCTCTGCTTCAAATTTTTATTTTACAAGGCAAGTCAGTTAAAAGCAAATTATTATTTTCATTAAAGGCCTAGGAACAGTGGGTTAACTGCCTGTTCAGGAGCAGAATGACAGATTTGTACCTTGTCAGTTCAGGGATTTGAACTTGCAACCTTTCGGTTACCAGTCCAACACTC
Organism: Oncorhynchus clarkii lewisi; assembly: GCF_045791955.1. Classification (NCBI taxonomy): domain Eukaryota; kingdom Metazoa; phylum Chordata; class Actinopteri; order Salmoniformes; family Salmonidae; genus Oncorhynchus; species Oncorhynchus clarkii. The sequence goes on from NC_092147.1 coordinate 8,121,326, forward strand.
TAACCACTAGGCTACTTGTCTTCATGAAGGGTTTCATGTGAGCCTGTTTGCATCCCTCCCAGCTGCCCACTGCATTGAGGCTAGGTAACACAGTCACCACAGATAAATCCATGATAACCAAAAACAAGCATTTCTCAACGGCTGGCCATGCCTTCCTCCTGGCTACTCCAACCTCGGCCAACAGCTCCATGGGAAAGGAAGATGATTCTAAGAAGCAATTTGTTCATTTGGCTGGTGTCAAGTAAAGTATGTGACTAGTACTTACAATAGGAGACATGGTTATGTGATGGGGTGATAGTACTTACAGTAGGAGACATGTGATGGGGCGATAGTACTTACAGTAGGAGACATGTGATGGGGCGATGGTACTTACAGTAGGAGACATGTGATGGGGCGATAGTAGGAGACAGCCACGCCAGCAGTGCTTTGTCAACATTGTCCCATCACGCACTAGTGACTCCTGTGGCGGGCCAGGTGCAGTGCACGCAGCAGTGCACGCTGACACGGTCGACACGGCTGGCTTCCAGGTTAAGCGGGCATGGTGTCATGAAGCAGTGTGGCTTGGCTGGGTTGTGTTTCGGAGGACGCACGGCTCTTGGCTCTCGCCTCTCCCAAGTCCATATGGGAGTTGTAGCAATGGGACAAGACTGTAACTACCAATTGGATACCACTAAATTGGAGAAGAAAAAAAAAGAATTCACCTTGGGGGTTTGTGGTATATGGCCAATATACCTCCACGTTGCGTTGTGCCTAAGAACAGCCCTTGACCGTGGTATATTGGCCATATACCACACCTCCTTGGGCCTTATTTCTTAATTGTACACATTTGGACACTTTTACAATTATTGTATGGTAAACATTGACATCTGCCTGGGTGGAACACCCTCCATAATGGGTGTCTGTGTGGGACACCCTCCATTACGGCTCCATCAGTGCTGAGCCCTCTCACTCTGATTGTATGGGACACTCAATTACGGCTCCTTGTGTTTCCAATCTTCTTCCTCTGGCAGGATTACTTCCACGTGCAACTGTCAGACGACAAGCAGGTGAGGTACTTCCTGGAGCTGAGCTATGCTGGTGCCATCCTTCGGGACAGCTGGGTCCTGACAGACGTTGGCATCACCCCTAGCAGTGCCATCTGCTGCCTGCTGAAGGTACCAGCCAAACACCTAGCTGTTTCTACCCGTGCTTGAAAATGCATATCAAAGTGAGCTGGCTATTGCTTGAAACAGCTTCATACTATCATTAACATAAAGTGTTTCAGATTTAGTGTGGTAATATATAGTATGGTTATATAGTATGGTTAAATAGTATGGTTATATAGTATGATTATATATATTATGGTGATATAGAGTGTGGTAATATATAGTATGGTTATATAGTATGATTATACAGTATGGTTATATAGTATGGTTATATAGTATGATTATATAGTATGGTTATATAGTATGATTATATATATTATGGTGATATAGAGTGTGGTAATATATAGTATGGTTATATAGTATGATTATACAGTATGGTTATATAGTATGGTTATATAGTATGATTATATAGTATGGTTATATAGTATGATTATATAGTATGATTAGGTATGATTAGGTGATTTAGTTCATTCAAACAGGTGCCATTAATACAGGTAACGAGTGGAGGACAGAGGAGCCTCTTAAAGAAGAAGTTACAGGTCTGTGAGAGCCAGAAATGTTGCTTGTTTGTAGGTGACCAAATACTTATTTTCCACCATAATTTGCAAATAAATTCATTAAAAATCCTACAATGTGATTTTTCTGGATTTTTTTTTCTTCTCATTTTGTCTGTCATAGTTGAAGTGTACCTATGATGAAAATTACAGGCCTCTCTCATCTTTTTAAGTGGGAGAACTTGCACAATTGGTGACTGACTAAATACTTTTTTGCCCCACTGTATAGTGTGGTGGTATATAGTATGGCGATATATAGAATGTTGAGGTCACCCTGCTTGAGACTTAAAGTAATATTGCCCTTGCTCAACCAAGACCATGGTTATGGTAGAGTGATTGGTTAGTAAGGACACTGCTTTATACCGAGACCATGGTTATGGTAGAGTGATTGATTAGTAAGAACACTGCTTCGTGAGTGTGAAGTGTTGTTGTACAGAGGTCCCTGGGTACATGTCCAGAGCCAGACAGGGACATAACTCACTCTGTTCCACAAAGTTCTGTGGAAGATTTGCTAACAGAGGAGAGTGGTTATGTATCTAAGTACAAATTTAACCATCAGAATAATGTTTATTTGTGTTCCTTACTCCTTACTTACACATCCCATCATTGACATAGTCAAAGCCAGACCTTCTGTCTGTCTCTCCTTCTTGCTGGTTGACTAGAGTGGAAATCTATAGTATTGTATGGTTGACCTGGGATAGAGCTGAAATGTGGCCCGATGTAGTGTTGCCTTTGTACCAAACACCCTTACAGTCATAAACCTTTTCCCCATGTAATCGCCTCGACCTCAGTCTGGTGTTCGCTAACAGTATCTGAAGAGTCTGTATACCCAGTGGTGTATAGTACAGTAGAGCACAGCAGACTACAGTAGAGTACAGCAGAGCACAGCAGACTACAGTAAAGTACAGCAAACAGAGTACAGCAGAGTACAGTAGAGTACAGTAGAGCACAGTAGAGTACAGTAGAGCACAGCAGAGTACAGTAGAGTACAGTAGAGCACAGCAGAGTACAGCAGAGTACAGCAGACAGAGTACAGCAGAGTACAGTAGAGCACAGCAGAGTACAGCACAGCAGAGTACAGCAGAGTACAGCAGACAGAGTACAGTAGAGTACAGTAGAGCACAGCAGAGTACAGCAGACAGAGTACAGTAGAGTACAGTAGAGCACAGCAGAGTACAGCAGACAGAGCACAGCAGAGTACAGTAGAGTACAGCAGAGTACAGCAGAGTACAGTAGAGCACAGCAGGCCGTATAGTAGGAGAAGAAGAGGCCCTTTGGGTTCATTGAAATACATATTCATAATATTTCTGTTAACAATTTAATCTGCACCCAGATTAGTCTTCAATTTAATTTTCACCCAGATTAGTGTTCAATTTAATTTTCACCCAGATTAGTGTTCAATTTAATCTGCACCCAGATTAGTGTTCAATGTGATAGAACAAAACTCAGTACAGCACATGAATTAGAAAATGTTGTTACAAATTTGAGCCACGAGATGGTGGTAGATTATAAATTTAAATAGCATGGACCTTTGATTTGTCTCTGGATAGAAATTGCCCTTGGGCACAGATCTAGGATCAGTTTACTCTCACCAAATCCTAACCTTTACCATTAGCAGTAAAAACACAAACCAGACCTAAGATCAGTGCAAAGGAGCCACTTCATCTTACCCCTGTAATTATATGACTCCTAACTTATATATACTGAGTGTACCAAACATTAGAAACACCTTCCTAATATTGAGTTGCACCCCGCCTTTTGCCATCAGAACAGCCTCAATTTGTTGGGGCATGGACTCTACAAGGTGTTTGAAAGCGTTCCCCAGGGATGCTGGCCCATGTTGACTCCAATGCTTCCAACAGTTGTGCCAAGTTGGCTGGATGTTCTTTGGGTGGTGGACCATTCATGATACACACAGGAAACTGTTGAGTGTGAAAATCCCCAGCAGCATTGCAGTTCTTGACACAAACCGGTGCACCTGGCACCTACTACCCCGTTCAAAGGCACTTAAATATTTTGCCTTTTGCCATCAATTCTTTAACCTGTCCACTCCCCTTCATCTACACTGAAGTGGATTTAACAAGTGACATCATTAAGGAATCATAGCTTTCACCTGGATTCACCTGGTCAGTCTTTGTCATGGAAAGCACAGGTGTTCATAATGTTTTGTTTACTGGGTGTATAAACACAACATAGGTATTTATGTAAAACAAGTGAATTTACTGTATGTCCATGGTCTTATACTTCAGCGGGAGCCGGTGGTGCGTGTGTTCAGTGCTGTGACGGGGGAGACCCTCTCAGTCTTGGGCACTGTGTTTCTCCTGAGTACGTCTGTGGCCAGGCTCATGACCCTGGTGTCCCAGCAGTGTGGGCTTCCCGTCAGCTCCTTCAGACTGAGCTCTCCCACCGGCCTGCAACTCTACGACTGCAACCGGCTGCACGACTACGCCATTGACCTGGGTATGGCCTTCCTTGTGCAGTAGATCAATGGTCCTCTGGCTCAACACCTTATGGATGTAACACAGAGACAAATGGACTGTATGGAACACATTCTTGGTTCATGGCAAGCAGGAGGACAACCTGCATGTGTCTCTGTCTCCCAGGGGCTACTCTACGGTTGGACACCTGGGATGGGTGGGCGGAGTTCCTCAGAGGCTGCTTCCTGTGACACAGACTGACTGTCCAACGACACCTGTCTAGGGAGAGACCTGTGAAGTCAGAATACACATCTACACACTGAACTGTATGATATACTTACTATCAACAGTGATGGTACTGAACCTTTATTTAGCTTTCAATGATGGTACTGACCCTGTATATAGCTTACAATGATAGTACTGACCCTGTATATAGTTTTCAATGATGGTACTGACCCTGTATATAGCTTACAATGATAGTACTGACCCTGTATATAGCTTACAATGATAGTACTGACCCTGTATATAGCTTACAATGATGGTACTGACCCTGTATATAGCTTACAATGATAGTACTGACCCTGTATATAGCTTACAATGATAGTACTGACCCTGTATATAGCTTACAATGATGGTACTGACCCTGTATATAGCTTACAATGATGGTACTGACCCTGTATATAGCTTACAATGATAGTACTGACCCTGTATATAGCTTACAATAATGGTACTGACCCTGTATATAGCGTACAATGATAGTACTGACCCTGTATATAGCTTACAATGATAGTACTGACCCTGTATATAGCTTACAATGATAGTACTGACCCTGTATATAGCTTACAATAATGGTACTGGCCCTGTATATAGCTTACAATGATAGTACTGACCCTGTATATAGCTTACAATGATAGTACTGACCCAGTATATAACTTACAATGATGGTTCTGACCCTGTATATAGCTTACAATGATAGTACTGACCCTGTATATAGCTTTCAATGATGGTACTGACCCTGTATATAGCTTACAATGATAGTACTGACCCTGTATATAGCTTACAATGATAGTACTGACCCTGTATATAGCTTACAATGATAGTACTGACCCTGTATATAGCTTACAATGATAGTACTGACCCTGTATATAGCTTACAATGATAGTACTGACCCTGTATATGGCTTATATTCTCGTGTTTTTTTCCTTCCTATGTTTTTTTCTTACCCTGATATTTAATACTGCATTGTGGGAAAGAGCTTGCAAATAAGCATTTTACTGTACTGTTTTATAACCCACTGTATCTTGTGAACTTGACAAAAAAAACTTGAAACGTGTTATAAATACATTGATTCTGTATTATTCCAGGTTCCAGCTCCGGGTGGCAATCTACATCGCTGCTTCTCTGGGCCACCTGGACCTGGCCGGCTGGCTGCTGGAGAGGGGGGTGCGTGTCATTGAGCCGGCGGGGGTTCACCCTTACCGTGAGTGGTGCCACCAGACGGCCCACCCCGACGTCGCCAAGTGTCCCGCTGTCGCCTCCATCGAGCGCGGCCAGCTCACCATCCTCAAACTCTTTATCGCCAGCAGCGTTCTGACCCTTGCCTGTCGGGATCCCCAGGGTCGTGACCCCCTGAGGATCGCCCTTCAGTACGGCCACAGGGAGTGTGTGAGTCACCTGGCCACCAAGCTGTGCTCTGTGGTGGTCCTCCCAGGTATGGCCCTGCCCATGCGGACATACCTCCAGATAAAGGGCTGGGTGAGGCTGGGCAGAGGAGGGCAGCATCCAGGCACTGCATGGGCCTCAACAGGGCTCCGTTCAGGAACAGGGTGGGCGACACGGTCCTGGTGGACGGCTTCACCCTCCCCAAGATGTCCTCCAAGCCCAGGAGGAGTGAGGCCAAGGCGGGTATCAGGGTGATGTCCACAGCCTCTCAAAGTTTGACCCCCATCAACTACCCATCTCATGTAACCTGCCCGCTCCGCGCCCTGGCATCCCAGGATAAACCTCTTCAACTACCGAAGCTACACCCTGTGGCCACGAGGGATGAAAGAGAGAAGAAGAGAGAATGGGAAGGGATGTGAGGAGGATGAGAGTGGGGATCAGAACAGCAACCAATGGAGGAGCAGAGTCCCGCTCCCGCCCATTTCCAGAGACACCAATCTCAGACCTGTGTTTGCCTCGCCAAACTCCGCCCAGATCCTCACCACCTCACTGGAGGCCTTTTCTCTCCACTGCGACCGCACACCCAGAGAAAACGCCATATACTGTTTGGCCTTGGCCAGGTTAGTCCAAGTTTAAATGACAGCTACGGTGAATATGAATATTTCTCTGGAGGTTTCTTATGAAAGGTGTGAATACTGTCAGAAGAAGCCTCCTATAATCAGTGGTGGTGGGGGGGGAACACATGTAAAAGCTGTTTACACACTTTTTATTTTATTTTGTTCAAGCATTTACCCACCTTTTGTGGAAGATGCATTGAAAGTAGAGGGAGCGTTACTTCTTTAATCCTGAACGGCAATCAGCATTTACCAGTCAATGGTTTTACCACTACATCACTGCCTATGATATACCCTTATCCTCCCTGAATAGATTTCAGTACAAACAAATCATGAGCCAACCATCATGCTTAGAAGGTACATAGTCAAATCAAATCAACTCAAACTTTATTTGTCACATGCGCTGAATACAACAAGTGTAGATCTTTCCGTGAAATACTTTACTTACAAGCCCTTAACAAACAGTGCAGTTCAAGAAGAGTTGAAGAGAATATTTACCTAATAAACTAAAGTAACAAATAATAAAACAGTTGAACTTGTCCGGTGGCCATTTGATTAATTGTTCAGCAGTCTTATGACTTTGGGTTAGAAGCTGTTATTGGTTTACCCTAACAAGTCCTGAAACAAATCATGAGCCAACTATCATGCTTAGAAGGTATATAGTGTCAGTCTTATTGGTTCACCCTAACAAGTTGTTTCAGTATGGGGAGAGGATAGGATGTAAGGGCGCTTCATTAATGTATTGAGGCCATTACATATACAGTATTTCACAAGCTAGGACACAGATTTGGTCTCCTAACCTTGTTCTGGTTGATTGACTCTCTAACAGTGCTGAACAGCTTCCACCCCCAAGTCATTAGACTGCTGAACAGCTTCTACCCCCAAGTCATTAGACTGCTGAACAGCTTCTACCCCCAAGCCATTAGACTGCTGAACAGCTTCCACCCCCAAGTCATTAGACTGCTGAACAGCTTCTACCCCCAAGTCATTAGACTGCTGAACAGCTTCTACCCCCAAGTCATTAGACTGCTGAACAGCTTCTACCCCCAAGCCATAAGACTGATGAACAGCTTCTACCCCCAAGCCATTAGACTGCTGAACAGCTTCTACCCCCAAGCCATAAGACTGATGAACAGCTTCCACCACCAAGTCATTAGACTGCTGAACAGCTTCTACCCCCAAGTCATTAGACTGCTGAACGTTAATTAAATGGCCACCTGCACTATTTGCCCCTTTGTTATTGATGTATTTTTCTAATTGTTTTCCACTGACTCTCTTGAATTGGCTCGATGCACACTCACTACACTCTACCCACACATTCACTGTGACACTGACCGACTTTCACACTAGCTGCTGCTACTGTGTTTATTATCTATCCTGATTGCCTAGTCACTTTTACCCTTACCTACATGTACATACTGTATTACCTCAACTACCTCGCACCCATGCACATTGACTCGGTACTGGTACTCCTTGTATATAGCCTTGTTATTGTGTTACTATTTAGAAAATATTTTCTTACTTTTTAACTCTGCATTGTTGGGAATGGGCTCGTAATAAAGCATCTCACAGTTGTTTTCGGCGTATGTGACCAATACGATTAGATTCTCATCTGAACTAATGAATGCTCTCGTTGTTTATAATGAAGAATTTAATTAAATAATTTGGTTTTCCTTGAAGATTTGAATGTGCTGAGAAAGCCTTTCGTGATGGATCTAGACAATCTGGTGAAAAGGGAGGGTTTGCGACTCTTCTCTTCAAGTGGGAAGGACGATGCGATATCATAAATTCCCTCTGGAGAAAAGGAGCCATGAGATGTTGTCATCGTCTCTGCAACGAAAGACCATCCAGCATGCCATCAATTTACATTTTTACTCATTTATCAGACACTCTTATCTAGAGAGACTTACAAGGAGCAATTAGGATTAAGTGCCTAGCTCAAGAGCACATTGACAGATTTTGCCTCGTAAACTCAGGGATTCTGAACCAGCAACCTATCGGTTACTGGCCCAACCTCTTAACCCACTAGGCTACCACCCAGCCCACAGTACAGTATGTCATAGGTAACAACTCAGAGGAGTACAACGTCTTTCCAAATGAATTAGTGGAATGGTAAAGGGATAATGTCTCAGTCTTGACTGAGCAGCAGCCTAAACAGCAGCAGGGCTTACCTGTAAAGTACACAGTAGGGGAAATGTTCTGAGGCTGGTACTCCAGAGACTCTTGAGGACAGAGGTTCTTACTAACTTTCTTGGAACCCTGGTTGGTGGGAAAAGGCACATTAAAACAAACTGAACATTTTTCGATATCTTAAAGTACAGCATATCAATTGCAAAGAAGCAGTGCAATGCCATGACACAAAGAATCATATATCTCATAAAAGGTCAACAGCAGTGTTATTCATGAAAGATGTATGTGTACTATACCTTTGTATTGAAGGTGAGGACCTGCTCTCCAGTACTGCTGATGGTATCCCTTTCCAAATCAAACACGCCTTCTACAATGCCACTGGTGGCCACGCTGGTAGCGGACTCAAAATAACATTTAGCAGTGGCTTTGGTGATCATTTGAAGAATGACCATGCAAGTAGAAGTCTTTGGATCGTTCTGGACTGAAACATCAAAGTTTATGTTTTCATACTCATCTGACCACTGTCTCAGGAAGCACTTCACTGTCTCTTCAGCAAATATCTGGAGAAGCTGAGAGGAGAGCTCCTTGGATATGGCACATTGTTCCTTTCCCCATTTCAGCCTTGAAAGAATGGAGTCTGAAGCACTTTTGGCTGCTTCCAATGTTAAGACCTGTGGAGTGCTGTGGCTGTCCTGAAGGGCTATCACTTTATCCACCAATTCATGGCTGAAAATGTGGATGGTCCAAGTGGAAATGATTTTTCTCAATTTCCTAACAGCAGATCGGAGGTCGTCAAGATGTGAAGCACCCTGTCCATTTTCCTGTGTGTTCTCAACACTTTCCACCATAATGTCCACTACCACCCCAGCAGCTTGCCTGACTTTGTCCACAAAGGTTACAGGAAGTAAGTCCTCTGTGTGAAAGAAGTCCTCAATGATTGTGTTTCTAACAATGGGAAAGTCAATCTGAGCAGGAAACTCAGTGGGGATGGGAGTCCCGGGTAAAGCAAAGTGCCATTTCGACTGCCTTAATTTTGAAGTAGGTGTTAGAGAGATGGAAGAGCGTGAAGAAGAGGTATTTCTTGTATTTTGGCTGTCAGCACTCCTACAACGGATCGTGTCAATATCCTCCAGCATGGATCCTGAGAGCTCAGTGGTTTTAGGTAGTAATTTGTGCGGAATGTCCACACAGGCATCGTTTACACCAGGTGTAACACTGCTCTGGTTGACCTCAAGATGGCCGAGACTTGCTCTTTGTGATGCAGGACTGCTTTGATATGTAAAGATTTGGATTGAACCAAGTGTTGTGTCTGATCTTTGAAGATCTTTTCTGAGAAACTCTGTAATCTTACTTTGCAGACTGTAGTAGATGTTACGAGCAACAGACCAGATTCTTTTCTCAGAAACCTGTCCAGTGGTGAGCAGGGAGGTTCCAGATACCATGTCAGATGATTGGGTGGTCTGGGTGAGCTCCTGCTGGTCTTTCACCATGGTTTGTATAATATCAGTAGATGTGGTGGATGTAGATACAGACTGGAGGTACTTATCTGTTGTGCCTTCCTCCACAATGTTAAATGATCTAGAGAGGACCTCACTCACTCCTTTCTCAGCTTTGGTTTGGAACTCATGACTAGAGAGTTTTTGGAGGCTCTTTGTTGAAAGACTGTGGGAAGATGCAATGCCTTTGGAGGCAGCCGTGCTGCAATCTAGACTTACTGGAGAGGTTCGCTCAGGAGAACCTTGGAGACGTTCAAACATGTCTTCACATGGTGTTGGGGACCTTGACAAGGAGATGTCCTTCAGCTGAGACAGAACACCACCTACCAACATGTTGACCTCAAGGGACATATCAGATATTTTCTTTCCTACTGTGGAGAAGCAAGGTGCATTTGATGTCTGATCCTCGCATGAGGTCAAGATTGTTGAAATGACCTCTTTGGTACTATTGGTCAGTAGAGCCTCGTCTGTTTCAGTCCAGAGAAGTTTTGAACTCTCGCTGACACCCCTGTGTAGAGCCACTTCAAGGTTCAAACTGTGCAAGTGAGGCACACTCTTACTAGCTTGCCTCAAGTCCTGGCTTGCCAAACCAAGGTACTCCTTAGTCCCAAGATGTCCAGAGTCCTCTGTGGGTATATGACTAGACATTCTGCTCAGCATGTCTGACCTCCGCTGGTGAATGATGAAGTCCTTTAATGTCTTCTTAATATTGTTATATAAACTAGTGGTAGCAGACCAGATCCTGCTCTGTAGCTTTTGTGCATTTTCCTGGAGGTCAGGTTCTCTCTCCTCTACTTCTGCAGGTTGCGCCAAGCTCTGCAGGTCTTCCACAAATGTTTCAATGATGCCAAAGGCAGCAGAATCCGCACAAATATCCTTTGACCATGTGTACTGGTTTTGAATGGAACAAGACCTGGATGCTACAGAATAAGCAGGCTGTGCACTAGTTAAGCTACTGGTGGACTTTTTAACTAGGAACTCACTCACTGCTTGAGTGGCATTTCTCTTAAATTCCTCACTTGAGAGTTTTCTAATACAATCTAACAGACTGGTCAAAGAAGCTGTGGCCTTACTTCTGCTGTCCTCAATTTGACAGGGGAACTCACATACTATTGGTGATGAGGCCCTGGAATGGGCAATATCCCCAAGCTGAGCCAGAACACCCTCTACAAATTTATCTCTCTCAATAGAGAAGCCTGATCCTTTTTCTCCAACAGTGTACACGGGGTCCTCCTTTGACATCTCAGTGTTGTACAAGACCAGAAGCTCTGAGATGACTTCTTTGGTGCAAGTTGTCAGAAGGAGCTTGCTTTCTTCTGACTCAGTTTTTGCCCAAATAAGTTTTGAGCTCTCACTTAGGCCTTTTTGTAAAGTAACTTCACCAGTGGACTCTGGCAACTGAGGCTCACTCTTACTGGGCCTATATTTCATGTTTAAGCAAGGAAGTGGAACTGTCTCCTTAAACTCAGCATTTGTGATGTTGTCATCAGATGTGACAATGCTCTTTAAGGCACATCGCTGAAGCTTGCCGAAATAATCTTTCAAGTTGTTTTGGATGCTGTGGTAAATGTGAACAGCAGCAGACCAGGCACTCTTCTGTTGGGGACTCTCTTCAGATTCAGCCAAGGACTTCATATCTGACACGAAAGTCTTAACAACTACTGACGCTGCTGAGCCCACTGGGTGAATTGACTCTGTCTTTACAATGCCAGACAATGTTTGACCTGATACAGCACCTGTTAACTCAGACTGAACGACTGAACTAGGAAAGCTCAAACTACTGACTTTTTTGTCAAGAACTCCACTCACTGCTTGTATTGCTGATGTTTGAAACTCCCGGCTAGAGAGTTTTTGGATGCTCTTAGATGTGAGCGTGCAGGAGGAACCAGATTCACTAATATTGTAGCTGCTCTCGTATTTCCTTATCAGGGCATCAAGATCCTCAATGAAGCCAACATGCGATGCCAAAAACGTGATCTTGTCCTTCAGATCTTCCAGCAAATTCTGTTCGTTCTCGTCAACAAAAGCCACCATTGTGTCAGAGATGGTGGTCATGACTTGCCCTGTTAGACTCTTGCTCTCTTGGTCAACTTTTTCAAGTTTAACAGCCAGCTCTCTCACCATGCTCTCAGTCACCTTGGTCTGTGAGTCTCCCCTTACCGGTGTCACTAGAGAGGTTTGACTTGCGGAGGCACTCTTAACGACCACTGATAAGGCCGACTTGACATCTTTAGCCAACTCTGCCATTACAGCAGGGGTTAGCATCATAGAGCCTGCACTTCCAGATGGAGAATTGGACATGCATGCAAGTTTGGAGAGAGAACCTTGCAGGCTGTCCTGCACACAGGTGACAAGGGTGTCCTCTGAGACACCTAAGAGGACTTGTAGCGTCTCAGAGTTGGTTGTTTTCTTCTGCACATCAGACAGAGAGGTTAGAGTCCTTGGCGAAAAAAAAAGCAGAAATCATCAAAGTCAAACAAATAATATGTAAGGCTGTGATGCACATTCAGTGTGTCAAATACATCTGCACCATTGAAAACAATGAGGAAAACGCTGCTGTTTCTCTGAGAAAAAACCTTAGTGTGATGTCAGCCTAACTGCTTAATTTCTAAAGCCCAATAAAATGTATTTTGTATAAGTCATTTGTATTGAAACTGGCCTGTAGATATCTATCTATCCTGGCAACATCTATCCTCTACAAAAATCCAAATTGCTATAAACTTCAAATACTGTAACTTCTAATAACTTCAAGGACAATCATAAATACAAGGCAGTTTGAAGAAATGTTAAAGGGAAATTTCTAAATGTTTCAACTTCATATTCATCATCTCCAGCACCACCCCAACATCAGCATATGTGAAAAACGGGCATTTCTATGTTTTGTAGTAAAAAAGAAAGAGGAAGATAAGTGTTTTCTATGACATCATCAACCAATTAGTAGGCAATGCCTACTCATAATTGGTTAAAATCACACGATGCACACTGATGATGTCATTAGAATCTAGAGCTGAGCATTTAACCAACATTTTTGTTATTTTTCAGTTTTTAATTAATTCCCATAATCCATTGCACGCCCACTTGCTTGTCCACTCTGTGTGGAGCAGATACGGAAACCTCATTAACTGAGACGGAGAGACGAGAGAATGCATGAGAGAGATAAAAAGCAGTTGCGTTGCGAGGAGTCTCTACCTGGAAATACATGATCTAAGTGATTGACAGTTGGTGTTCAGCGGTCATAAAAGTAGGTCTTATTTACTTAGAAGAACTACTAAAATAGTGATTTTGTCAGACAGGATAAGCAGCAGCTCTATAGATGAGTTGATGACTTGGAATGAAATAATAAAGTCATCAAATAAATATTTTATATGAGAAAGTAAATGATGGTTGATAAGTCATAAACAGTAATGGACAGTCACTACCATCATGGGACTTGTATTCATTGTTTTATTATGTGTTGTTACAGCATTCAACACACATAATCCATAGTGCATTCAATGTCTAAAAAAAGTATTGAAATCCAAAACCGTGATTATTTTTTAAATATTTGAATGGAAACCAAACCAACCTCAAAAAGCACTAATTTCTCAGCACTATTGGAAACAGTTACGTCCCTCTATATTTTTTTTACTACAAAGCATGGAAATGTGTAATTTTCACATATGGTGATGCTGGAGATGAATATGAAGTTGTTAAATTTCCCTTTAAGAACATACCTCATGGCCCCCTTGGGCAGGTAGCTTCCACTGCCCAGACTGCCCTTAGTCAGGTAAATCTCCTTGAACTTAAGTTGTGATTCCTGCACTTCTTCCTCTTCCTGCTCCATACAGTTGGAGGAAGGGTAGGGAGTCGGGATGCGAAAGCTATTGTAAGACTTTCGACTGCCTGGCCTCTTAGGTACACCAGCCTCAGTAAATCTCACGCGGGACTTGGTGTTAACCTTATCGTCTAACAGACTGGTGAGTGACGCTGTGAGAGATCTCTGTGACAATGGAGAAGAGGCAGCATCTTGGATGCCCAGTAGTTCGTAAAGACCTGGGATGATGATCTGCATCAGCTTGTCCGATAAAAACTGGACAATCCTCAGACACAAGCCGGCAAGCTGTTGTTTTGTCAGCTGTATTCCAGAAACAGAAGAAGTGTTTTAAAATGTTGCATAGTGCGTCTTTCAAAAGCTTATGAACAAGGTTAAACATTAGGCAGAGTTTTCATGGTAATCTGATTAAATTGTCAGTAACATGATCTTACCGGGTCAAACATGCCCTCACGAATCCCCCTCCATTGCCTGAAAACAATATTGTTATAAATGTTGTCATATCAGGATGCGTGGCAGAATAGTTTTTATTTAATTATTTGCCTGATCGTGAAGTTATACTTGCTTTGTGTCAGTTGTTTTGGCAAAATTGCAATGTGACAACTTTTCTAGCACTGAACATTTTTTTCCAATTGATCAGTTTCTAATTTGATCCTATTTCCTTGAAGGTGTTGAAGGTTCTAGTACCAAAGAAAACAGAACATACTTCTCAGTTAGGTTTTGAAGGAAGTCCATAAGTGTCAGATGTTCCACATTGTTGAGCTTTCCCTCTTCTGTGGTTTCCATCACTGAGGTTGCTCTGCTCCTGGTAGAATTGCTCTGCTCCTGGTAGAAATGTAATTATATTGCAAATAATCAAACTTAATATACAACAAATATCATACTGAAATGATTATTAAATGTTAAAGAGTGGAGGAGCATTGGCAACGTTGGGCCAATTAAACAACTGCAACACAACAGAGATGGTTGTGGTACGTCAACATTGCCAATGATAGCATCACTATAACATTTTATTGGATTAATGTTGTAATATGAAATGACAAGGTCAACTTACCATCTCATTGACAGCTTCAGAGGTCAGGTGGTCATCCATCACACAGACAGGCAGGTCTAGAGACTGGGACAAGGCTCTATGGTCATAACCAGGAGAGAATGGAAACATCAGAGCAGTCCCAATGGCAGAATCTAACCACTGTCTTCATGTCAAAGACTCACTCACTCATTTGCTTTGTCAAACCTACCCCTTAGAATGACTTCGATATTAAAAACCCAGGCTTTCCTAAAATGTTTACCTCAGCAAGTCTAGAACCCAGGTGTGTCTACAAAACACATGTACTCCTCCATAAGGTTCATGGGTTCCCTATTATTTTATCCCAGTACAAGAGGGGCAACTGGATTCAGGATTAAACACAAGCAGTCTTTAAGGTATATCTTATTACAGTTTAGGCCTACCTTATTATTTTCTTCGATCTGGCAATATCATTTTAAGGAATGAAATCTGTTTTGTTGCTAGTATTATTAGTAACTTTAGGAAAATACAGCTGTAAAGTACAAGAATCAGCTACTTTCTGAAGGGCAGCCAAGCTCATAAGCAATTTAGAACCTACAGACAATTATGACAAAATTGGAACGCATGAATGCGTCACAAACGCCTTGTGGTCACATGTTATTTTAGGGCGTGGCTCCGCATTCGTGACCGGTTCTCATATTTCTATTTCCCGGTATCCGTTAGTGCTGGAATTTGCCATTAATACTTTTCTCATGCCGAAACCGGATTAAATACATACCGGTAGTTAAATGACAAAAATTATGATATTCGCAATGTCATTAAACAACAACAAAAAACATAAATAGCTACTACAATTTCGAAACATGATTTTGTCATCAGTTCAGTACCATTTGTTTGATTTTGTGGACCCACGACTAGACTTTATCCATGTTAGCTAGTTGCTAGCGATGCTAGTCAGCATAGGCTGCTACGTGATAAACAGTTCGCGTTAGCGAATTAGCTACCTAGCTAGCCAGCCTAACAAGCTGTCACATCCAGTGGAAACCGATGCAACCCTGCTGCCAAATAAGGGCTAGCTCGATGACCCGTGGTAACAGTGAGGTCCCCATGAGTTTCAAGGCTTTAATAAGTGCTATCGTGCAGAAAAAGCGAATAAAATACTGGTTGATGAGCTAGCTAAATTAGCTAGCAAGACGGGTATGACCGTTAACAGCGTGCATGCACAAATGCATGACGACACATTGTATCTCAGTGAAGCAGGCATGCAGAACGAGATCGCCCCACCAAGCCAGATAGTAGAGGGGTACAACAACGCCGGGACACAGAGGCATAGCTCATACAATTATATTTTGTTCCAGTCAATGACAATACATGTTGAAAAATAAATACCTGCGTCAAATATATGGCATCGCATGCTAGTGCAAAGATAGCTTGCATGAATTTTTTTTAAATCCGGTGACCACTAGATGTCCTCGTATATCCACATTTAGATCAAATATACTTGATTTTTCATCAGTACTGTGAATGACAAGCCCACTGAATCTAGTTTAATAATCTTTATACTCAGCAGGTAGAGGCCTAGGTACTTCAAATCAGTGCTTAATTTGAGCAGGATCATGCCAGAACAGGATCCGGCACCGTTCCGTTCTGGACTGTTTTGTTCCGGAACCTACTTGGCCGAATCCGGTACCTCTCGTGCCATGAAAAATAATTTTCACTTTTTGCTATGTAACACTTATAATAAAAGCGATCAAAGTTCATTCGAGTTGCCTCTTCGTCAATTATCCTGCCCACTCATCTCTCCCGAGTTGCACTTCATCATTTGTTTCCTTATAGAATCATAGCTGCATGAAGGGTTCTGGAGGAATTTTCTAAAGTTACGGAATTACTGCTGTCTGTTCAGAAATAAATTAAATCATTCAGAATAGCCTAATACGTCATGAGAAGCCCTATAATTTAGCTACAGAGGACCAATAGCTTATTTTTTAAATAGCCTAGCTGCGGATTGTAGCCCAATAACAAAGAATAGCCTACAGTCGGGAACGCGAGGCAAATCTGTCAGTGAAAAAACAGCACGCAGACAAAACAGGCCTTTTGCAATATTTCAAATACAATCGAGGGAAAACACAGGTTGAAAAGCAATGACTCTTGCTGAAAAGATAAGACTATGCTGTAGACTACCAAAATATTTGATCAACTCCCAAACATTGTTTTACAAAACAGAGAGAGGGAGAGATAGGCTTTTGACACGAGCGCATCGACAATCTCCAGCGAGTGAGCTGCGCATCATTGGGTGAGTCAGTGAAACTGGAAAGCATTTTTAGGACTAATTTCCTCCTCATATTGTAGCCTAGTATATGTTTCTCCACAACCCTAGGCCTATAGGCTATTGATGGATTCAAGACAAGGTCGTTTTTATTGATCTCAGATACTAAGTTTGTCAGTGTCAAAGTAGCCTGCCATTTCGATCATTTGTGCGGATTAAAAAAAGATAATGCCAAAGTCTCCAGTCATGTAAAAGGATGTAGAATTGCACGAAATGCGGTTTTAAAAAGGCCAACACTTTCCCGGACCCTAGGCTACTAAAAATGTTCCCCATGTGTTCACCTACTGTAAATGGCTCTACTCTACTGCTCTACCCAAATGTGATGATATGCGTTCAATGCTCTATTATAATAGGTGATCTTTTTTCTCATGAGTTCTGGTACCACAGAGCCCCCCCTCTGGCACCTCCCAATTTACAAATTAAGCTCTGCTTCAAATTTTTATTTTACAAGGCAAGTCAGTTAAAAACAAATTCTTATTTTCATTAAAGGCCTAGGAACAGTGGGTTAACTGCCTGTTCAGGAGCAGAATGACAGATTTGTACCTTGTCAGTTCAGGGATTTGAACTTGCAACCTTTCGGTTACCAGTCCAACACTCTAACCACTAGGCTACTTGTCTTCATGAAGGGTTTCATGTGAGCCTGTTTGCATCCCTCCCAGCTGCCCACTGCATTGAGGCTAGGTAACACAGTCACCACAGATAAATCCATGATAACCAAAAACAAGCATTTCTCAACGGCTGGCCATGCCTTCCTCCTGGCTACTCCAACCTCGGCCAACAGCTCCATGGGAAAGGAAGATGATTCTAAGAAGCAATTTGTTCATTTGGCTGGTGTCAAGTAAAGTATGTGACTAGTACTTACAATAGGAGACATGGTTATGTGATGGGGTGATAGTACTTACAGTAGGAGACATGTGATGGGGCGATAGTACTTACAGTAGGAGACATGTGATGGGGCGATGGTACTTACAGTAGGAGACATGTGATGGGGCGATAGTACTTACAGTAGGAGACATGTGATAGGGCGATAGTACTTACAGTAGGAGACAGCCACGCCAGCAGTGCTTTGTCAACATTGTCCCATCACGCACTAGTGACTCCTGTGGCGGGCCAGGTGCAGTGCACGCAGCAGTGCACGCTGACACGGTCGACACGGCTGGCTTCCAGGTTAAGCGGGCATGGTGTCATGAAGCAGTGTGGCTTGGCTGGGTTGTGTTTCGGAGGACGCACGGCTCTTGGCTCTCGCCTCTCCCAAGTCCATATGGGAGTTGTAGCAATGGGACAAGACTGTAACTACCAATTGGATACCACTAAATTGGAGAAGAAAAAAAAAGAATTCACCTTGGGGGTTTGTGGTATATGGCCAATATACCTCCACGTTGCGTTGTGCCTAAGAACAGCCCTTGACCGTGGTATATTGGCCATATACCACACCTCCTTGGGCCTTATTTCTTAATTGTACACATTTGGACACTTTTACAATTATTGTATGGTAAACATTGACATCTGCCTGGGTGGAACACCCTCCATAATGGGTGTCTGTGTGGGACACCCTCCATTACGGCTCCATCAGTGCTGAGCCCTCTCACTCTGATTGTATGGGACACTCAATTACGGCTCCTTGTGTTTCCAATCTTCTTCCTCTGGCAGGATTACTTCCACGTGCAACTGTCAGACGACAAGCAGGTGAGGTACTTCCTGGAGCTGAGCTATGCTGGTGCCATCCTTCGGGACAGCTGGGTCCTGACAGACGTTGGCATCACCCCTAGCAGTGCCATCTGCTGCCTGCTGAAGGTACCAGCCAAACACCTAGCTGTTTCTACCCGTGCTTGAAAATGCATATCAAAGTGAGCTGGCTATTGCTTGAAACAGCTTCATACTATCATTAACATAAAGTGTTTCAGATTTAGTGTGGTAATATATAGTATGGTTATATAGTATGGTTAAATAGTATGGTTATATAGTATGATTATATATATTATGGTGATATAGAGTGTGGTAATATATAGTATGGTTATATAGTATGATTATACAGTATGGTTATATAGTATGATTATATAGTATGATTATATAGTATGGTTATATAGTATGATTATATATATTATGGTGATATAGAGTGTGGTAATATATAGTATGGTTATATAGTATGATTATACAGTATGGTTATATAGTATGGTTATATAGTATGATTATATAGTATGGTTATATAGTATGATTATATAGTATGATTAGGTATGATTAGGTGATTTAGTTCATTCAAACAGGTGCCATTAATACAGGTAACGAGTGGAGGACAGAGGAGCCTCTTAAAGAAGAAGTTACAGGTCTGTGAGAGCCAGAAATGTTGCTTGTTTGTAGGTGACCAAATACTTATTTTCCACCATAATTTGCAAATAAATTCATTAAAAATCCTACAATGTGATTTTTCTGGATTTTTTTTTCTTCTCATTTTGTCTGTCATAGTTGAAGTGTACCTATGATGAAAATTACAGGCCTCTCTCATCTTTTTAAGTGGGAGAACTTGCACAATTGGTGACTGACTAAATACTTTTTTGCCCCACTGTATAGTGTGGTGGTATATAGTATGGCGATATATAGAATGTTGAGGTCACCCTGCTTGAGACTTAAAGTAATATTGCCCTTGCTCAACCAAGACCATGGTTATGGTAGAGTGATTGGTTAGTAAGGACACTGCTTTATACCGAGACCATGGTTATGGTAGAGTGATTGATTAGTAAGAACACTGCTTCGTGAGTGTGAAGTGTTGTTGTACAGAGGTCCCTGGGTACATGTCCAGAGCCAGACAGGGACAGAACTCACTCTGTTCCACAAAGTTCTGTGGAAGATTTGCTAACAGAGGAGAGTGGTTATGTATCTAAGTACAAATGTAACCATCAGAATAATGTTTATTTGTGTTCCTTACTCCTTACTTACACATCCCATCATTGACATAGTCAAAGCCAGACCTTCTGTCTGTCTCTCCTTCTTGCTGGTTGACTAGAGTGGAAATCTATAGTATTGTATGGTTGACCTGGGATAGAGCTGAAATGTGGCCCGATGTAGTGTTGCCTTTGTACCAAACACCCTTACAGTCATAAACCTTTTCCCCATGTAATCGCCTCGACCTCAGTCTGGTGTTCGCTAACAGTATCTGAAGAGTCTGTATACCCAGTGGTGTATAGTACAGTAGAGCACAGCAGAGTACAGCAGACAGAGTACAGCAGAGTACAGTAGAGAACAGTAGAGCACAGCAGAGTACAGTAGAGTACAGTAGAGCACAGTAGAGTACAGTAGAGCACAGCAGAGTACAGTAGAGTACAGTAGAGCACAGCAGAGTACAGCAGAGTACAGCAGACAGAGTACAGCAGAGTACATTAGAGCACAGCAGAGTACAGCAGACAGAGTACAGTAGAGTACAGTAGAGTACAGTAGAGTACAGCAGAGTACAGTAGAGCACAGTAGAGTACAGCAGGCCGTATAGTAGGAGAAGAAGAGGCCCTTTGGGTTCATTGAAATACATATTCATAATATTTCTGTTAACAATTTAATCTGCACCCAGATTAGTCTTCAATTTAATTTTCACCCAGATTAGTGTTCAATTTAATCTGCACCCAGATTAGTGTTCAATGTGATAGAACAAAACTCAGTACAGCACATGAATTAGAAAATGTTGTTACAAATTTGAGCCACGAGATGGTGGTAGATTATAAATTTAAATAGCATGGACCTTTGATTTGTCTCTGGATAGAAATTGCCCTTGGGCACAGATCTAGGATCAGTTTACTCTCACCAAATCCTAACCATTACTATTAGCAGTAAAAAAACACAAACCAGACCTAAGATCAGTGCAAAGGAGCCACTTCATCTTACCCCTGTAATTATATGACTCCTAACTTATATATACTGAGTGTACCAAACATTAGAAACACCTTCCTAATATTGAGTTGCACCCCGCCTTTTGCCATCAGAACAGCCTCAATTTGTTGGGGCATGGACTCTACAAGGTGTTTGAAAGCGTTCCCCAGGGATGCTGGCCCATGTTGACTCCAATGCTTCCAACAGTTGTGCCAAGTTGGCTGGATGTTCTTTGGGTGGTGGACCATTCATGATACACACAGGAAACTGTTGAGTGTGAAAAACCCCAGCAGCATTGCAGTTCTTGACACAAACCGGTGCACCTGGCACCTACTACCCCGTTCAAAGGCACTTAAATATTTTGTCCTTCACCCTCTGAATGGCACACATACAATTATGCCTCAATTGTCTCAACCTGTCCGCTCCCCTTCATCTACACTGAAGTGGATTTAACAAGTGACATCATTAAGGGATCATAGCTTTCACCTGGATTCACCTGGTCAGTCTTTGTCATGGAAAGCACAGGTGTTCATAATGTTTTGTTTACTCGGTGTATAAACACAACATAGGTATTTATGTAAAACAAGTGAATTTACTGTATGTCCATGGTCTTATACTTCAGCGGGAGCCGGTGGTGCGTGTGTTCAGTGCCGTGACGGGGGAGACCCTCTCAGTCTTGGGCACTGTGTTTCTCCTGAGTACGTCTGTGGCCAGGCTCATGACCCTGGTGTCCCAGCAGTGTGGGCTTCCCGTCAGCTCCTTCAGACTGAGCTCTCCCACCGGCCTGCAACTCTACGACTGCAACCGGCTGCACGACTACGCCATTGACCTCGGTATGGCCTTCCTTGTGCAGTAGATCAATGGTCCTCTGGCTCAACACCTTATGGATGTAACACAGAGACAAATGGACTGTATGGAACACATTCTTGGTTCATGGCAACCAGGAGGACAACCTGCATGTGTCTCTGTCTCCCAGGGGCTACTCTACGGTTGGACACCTGGGATGGGTGGGCGGAGTTCCTCAGAGGCTGCTTCCTGGGACACAGACTGACCGTCCAACGACACCTGTCTAGGGAGAGACCTGTGATGAGGTCAGAATACACATCTACACACTGAACTGTATGATAGACTTACTATCAACAGTGATGGTACTGAACCTTTATATAGCTTTCAATGATGGTACTGACCCTGTATATAGCTTACAATGATAGTACTGACCCTGTATATAGCTTACAATGATAGTACTGACCCTGTATATAGCTTACAATGATAGTACTGACCCTGTATATAGCTTACAATGATAGTACTGACCCTGTATATAGCTTACAATGATAGTACTGACCCTGTATATAGCTTACAATGATAGTACTGACCCTGTATATAGCTTACAATGATGGTACTGACCCTGTATATAGCTTACAATGATAGTACTGACCCTGTATATAGCTTACAATGATAGTACTGACCCTGTATATAGCTTACAATGATGGTACTGACCCTGTATATAGCTTACAATGATGGTACTGACCCTGTATATAGCTTACAATAATAGTACTGACCCTGTATATAGCTTACAATGATAGTACTGACCCTGTATATAGCTTACAATGATAGTACTGACCCTGTATATAGCTTACAATGATAGTACTGACCCTGTATATAGCTTACAATGATAGTACTGACCCTGTATATAGCTTACAATGATAGTACTGACCCTGTATATAGCTTACAATGATAGTACTGACCCTGTATATAGCTTACCAATGATAGTACTGACCCTGTATATAGCTTACAATAATAGTACTGACCCTGTATATAGCTTACAATGATAGTACTGACCCTGTATATAGCTTACAATGATAGTACTGACCCTGTATATAGCTTACAATGATAGTACTGACCCTGTATATAGCTTACAATAATAGTACTGACCCTGTATATAGCTTACAATGATAGTACTGACCCTGTATATAGCTTACAATAATAGTACTGACCCTGTATATAGCTTACAATGATAGTACTGACCCTGTATATAGCTGATATACTACTGACCTGACTTACAATGATAGTACTGATATAGCTTACAATGAGTATATAGCTGACAATAGCTTATACTGACCCTGTATATAGCTTACAATAATAGTACTGACCCTGTATATAGCTTACAATGATAGTACTGACCCTGTATATAGCTTACAATGATAGTACTGACCCTGTATATAGCTTATATTCTCGTGTTTTTTTCCTTCATACGTTTTTTCTCTTACCCTGATATTTAATACTGCATTGTGGGAAAGAGCTTGCAAGTAAGCATTTTACTGTACTGTTTTATAACCCACTGTATCTTGTGAACTTGACAAAAAAAACTTGAAACGTGTTATAAATACATTGATTCTGTATTATTCCAGGTTCCAGCTCCGGGTGGCACTCTACATCGCTGCTTCTCTGGGCCACCTGGACCTGGCCGGCTGGCTGCTGGAGAGGGGGGTGCGTGTCATTGAGCCGGTGGGGGTTCACCCTTACCGTGAGTGGTGCCACCAGACGGCCCACCCCGACGTCGCCAAGTGTCCCGCTGTCGCCTCCATCGAGCACGGCCAGCTCACCATCCTCAAACTCTTTATCGCCAGCAGCGTTCTGACCCTTGCCTGTCGGGATCCCCAGGGTCGCGACCCCCTGAGGATCGCCCTTCAGTACGGCCACAGGGAGTGTGTGAGTCACCTGGCCACCAGGCTGTGCTCTGTGGTGGTCCTCCCAGGTATGGCCCTGCCCATGCGGACATACCTCCAGATAAAGGGCTGGGTGAGGCTGGGGCAGAGGAGGGCAGCATCCAGGCACTGCATGGGCCTCAACAGGGCTCTGTTCAGGAACAGGGTGGGCGACACGGTCCTGGTGGACGGCTTCACCCTCCCCAAGATGTCCTCCAAGCCCAGGAGGAGTGAGGCCAAGGCGGGTATCAGGGTGATGTCCACAGCCTCTCAAAGTTTGACCCCCATCAACTGCCCATCTCATGTATCCTGCCCGCTCCGCGCCCTGGCATCCCAGGATAAACCTCTTCAACTACCGAAGCAACACCCTGTGGCCACGAGGGATGAAAGAGAGAAGAAGAGGGAATGTGGAGGGAAGGGATGTGAGGAGGATGAGAGTGGGGATCAGAACAGCAACCAATGGAGGAGCAGAGTCCCGCTCCCGCCCATTTCCAGAGACACCAATCTCAGACCTGTGTTTGCCTCGCCAAACTCCGCCCAGATACTCACCACCTCACTGGAGGCCTTTTCTCTCCACTGCGACCGCACACCCAGAGAAAACGCCATATACTGTTTGGCCTTGGCCAGGTTTTACCACTTCATCACTGCCTATGATATACCCTTATCCTCCCTGAATAGATTTCAGTACAAACAAATCATGAGCCAACCATCATTCTTAGAAGGTACATAGTCAAATCAAATCAACTCAAACTTTATTTGTCACATGCGCTGAATACAAGTGTAGATCTTTCCGTGAAATACTTTACTTACAAGCCCTTAACAAACAGTGCAGTTCAAGAAGAGTTGAAGAGAATATTTACCTAATAAACTAAAGTAACAAATAATAAAACAGTTGAACTTGTCCGGTGGCCATTTGATTAATTGTTCAGCTGTCTTATGACTTGGGGTTAGAAGCTGTTATAGGTTTACCCTAACAAGTCCTGAAACAAATCATGAGCCAACTATCATGCTTAGAAGGTATATAGTGTCAGTCTTATTGGTTCACCCTAACAAGTTGTTTCAGTATGGGGAGAGGATAGAATGTAAGGGCGCTTCATTAATGTATTGAGGCCATTACATATACAGTATTTCACAATGCTAGGACACAGATTTGGTCTCCTAACCTTGTTCTGGTTGATTGACTCTCTAACAGTGCCTTCACACAGAGACCATGGTTGCAGCAGCTGAATGTAGCGCGGACTCTGTCCAGGAGGAGTGCTCAGCACATTGGGTAGACACCAGGATCCTGGTCATTAGGCAGATTAAACATACTGAAACAAGGAGGGACAACCTGGAATTGTCCAAAAAGGAACTCTTATTTTTTTTTTTACAGTGAACAAGATGAGACTTTGGAACGGATGATGCCTGAAACAATGCGGACGACTTAGAATTTCGTTCCTTTGGATGAGGCTTATAGATATAGTCAGTACTGTGTTTGATTTGTGTGCAGAAAGTTTACAACGGCAGGCAGTGGATTCTCAGTCATTCCTATTCTCAAGTAACAAAAAACGTATCATATTTCACTGGCTATTTGTAGTAGCCAAATGTGAATGGAATTATTATTATTCTAGAATCATTTAGTTGACTGAATGTGACTATGTGGTTGTGCTGTATGTGATTGTACTGAATGTGGTTGTACTGTACGTGATTGTAAGTGTTTGACATGGGTCTAATTGAGGCTCCCCCCCCCCCCCCCACACTTAACACTAGTTTTTATCCATAGAAATCCTCACTTGCTGATGAAGACATATAGTGGTTGAAATCAATGTAAAATACAGTATGAACACTGCTGCCTTAAAACTCTTTTATTAAGATGTGGATCATTATTGCTCATTTAAATGAGTCTGTGCAGTGTCAAAATAATACACCTGATACATAAGGGGGGGAAAAATGCTAAAAATAGCACAAGACATGAAATAATGGCATTATGGGAAAATAATACATACTGTATTTCACATAGAGTATTTGACAAACTCTTTATTTACGTTACAAAACTGACAACTACTGTAACGATGTGTTAGCACAGCATGTGTCATCATTCCCCTGCAGTGTGTGGATTTACACAGCAACATAGCAGACAGCTTAAATAGTTTATTTTTATTTAACCTTTATTTCACTAGACAAGTCAGTTAAGAACTAATTCTTATTTACAATGATGGCCAAACCTGGACGACGCTGGGCCAATTATGCGGCATCCTATGGGACTCCCAATCACTTGGGAGTGGGAAGGATACCAAATCCAATATCACACACTTCCTCCTTAGTATTCTGAGAACTGTCAGATAGCTGTGAGAGCTATGAGTGGATCGTGGACCCATGCATAAATGATAACTTTGCTGTAACTCAGTGGGGCAAGTAGAACATCCGGGTTAGTGTATGTGCATTATCTGGACAGTTGATTGTCTTTGTCTCAAAGCCTTTCCATTTCTGGGGTATTGAAGAAGCTTCTGATCTCAACCTTCTTGACAGGTAAGAAACACTTGGTTAGTGTATGTGTCTTATCCAATGGGTTGTCAGGTGAACGTTGAAGATGCTTCTTGGAGGTGATCTAATGATGTCATTTGAATCGCTGTCATTGAGTTGCTCACTGGACAAGACAATTATTCACTGAAAATTAAATCTGTCTTTCATTTCACTTATGTTGATACTTGATTGGCTATTTGCTGTGTTTTGAAAATACAAAAATAAATATAACTGTTTTATGAAGCACTTGTAGACATTCATTGTTTTCAAAATCATATTTTCAGCAAAACAGATATACGTTTACAATATGACATCAAATCAAATAAAAATAAAATAAGTGATATGTAAATGATTGTCAAAAGGCTCCAACCACCCAAGTCATAGACTGTTCACTCTGCTACCACACGGCAAGCGATACGAGAGCACCAAGTCTGGGACAAAAGGCTCCTTAACAGCTTCTACCCCCAAGCCATTAGACTGCTGAACAGCTTCTACCCCCAAGTCATTAGACTGCTGAACAGCTTCTACCCCCAAGTCATTAGACTGCTGAACAGCTTCTACCCCCAAGTCATTAGACTGCTGAACAGCTTCTACCCCCAAGTCATTAGACTGCTGAACAGCTTCTACCCCCAAGTCATTAGACTGCTGAACAGCTTCTACCCCCAAGTCATTAGACTGCTGAACAGCTTCTACCCCCAAGTCATTAGACTGCTGAACAGCTTCTACCCCCAAGTCATTAGACTGCTGAACAGCTTCTACCCCCAAGTCATTAGACTGCTGAACAGCTTCTACCCCCAAGTCATTAGACTGCTGAACAGCTTCTACCCCCAAGTCATTAGACTGCTGAACAGCTTCTACCCCCAAGTCATCTGCTGAACAGCTTCTACCCCCAAGTCATCAGACTGATGAACGTTAATTAAATGGCCACCTGCACTATTTGCCCCTTTGTTATTGATGTATTTTTCTAATTGTTTTCCACTGACTCTCTTGAATTGGCTCGATGCACACTCACTACACTCTACCCACACATTCACTGTGACACTGACCGACTTTCACACTAGCTGCTGCTACTGTGTTTATTATCTATCCTGATTGCCTAGTCACTTTTACCCTTACCTACATGTACATACTGTATTACCTCAACTACCTCGCACCCATGCACATTGACTCGGTACTGGTACTCCTTGTATATAGCCTTGTTATTGTGTTACTATTTAGAAAATATATTCTTACTTTTTAACTCTGCATTGTTGGGAATGGGCTCGTAATAAAGCATCTCACAGTTGTTTTCGGCGTATGTGACCAATACGATTAGATTCTCATCTGAACAAATGAATGCTCTCGTTGTTATAATGAGGAATTTATTTAAATAATTTGGTTTTTCTTGAAGATTTGAATGGGCTGAGAAAGCCTTTCGTGATGGATCTAGACAATCTGGTGAAAAGGGAGGGTTTGCGACTCTTCTCTTCAAGTGGGAAGGACGATGCGATATCATAAATTCCCTCTGGAGAAAAGGAGCCATGAGATGTTGTCATCGTCTCTGCAACGAAAGACCATCCAGCATGCCATCAATTTACATTTTTACTCATTTATCAGACACTCTTATCCAGAGAGACTTACAAGGAGCAATTAGGATGAAGTGCCTTGCTCAAGAGCACATTGACAGATTTTGCCTCGTGAACTCAGGGATTCTGAACCAGCAACCTATCGGTTACTGGCCCAACCTCTTAACCCACTAGGCTACCACCCAGCCCACAGTACAGTATGTCATAGGTAACAACTCAGAGGAGTACAATGTCTTTCCAAATGAATTAGTGGAATGGTAAAGGGATAATGTCTCAGTCTTGACTGAGCAGCAGCCTAAACAGCAGCAGGGCTTACCTGTAAAGTACACAGTAGGGGAAATGTTCTGAGGCTGGTACTCCAGAGACTCTTGAGGACAGAGGTTCTTACTAACTTTCTTGGAACCCTGGTTGGTGGGAAAAGGCACATTAAAACAAACTGAACATTTTTCGATATCTTAAAGTACAGCATATCAATTGCAAAGAAGCAGTGCAATGCCATGACACAAAGAATCATATATCTCATAAAAGGTCAACAGCAGTGTTATTCATGAAAGATGTATGTGTACTATACCTTTGTATTGAAGGTGAGGACCTGCTCTCCAGTACTGCTGATGGTATCCCTTTCCAAATCAAACACGCCTTCTACAATGCCACTGGTGGCCACGCTGGTAGCGGACTCAAAATAACATTTAGCAGTGGCTTTGGTGATCATTTGAAGAATGACCATGCAAGTAGAAGTCTTTGGATCGTTCTGGACTGAAACATCAAAGTTTATGTTTTCATACTCATCTGACCACTGTCTCAGGAAGCACTTCACTGTCTCTTCAGCAAATATCTGGAGAAGCTGAGAGGAGAGCTCCTTGGATATGGCACATTGTTCCTTTCCCCATTTCAGCCTTGAAAGAATGGAGTCTGAAGCACTTTTGGCTGCTTCCAATGTTAAGACCTGTGGAGTGCTGTGGCTGTCCTGAAGGGCTATCACTTTATCCACCAATTCATGACTGAAAATGTGGATGGTCCAAGTGGAAATGATTTTTCTCAATTTCCTAACAGCAGATCGGAGGTCGTCAAGATGTGAAGCACCCTGTCCATTTTCCTGTGTGTTCTCAACACTTTCCACCATAATGTCCACTACCACCCCAGCAGCTTGCCTGACTTTGTCCACAAAGGTTACAGGAAGTAAGTCCTCTGTGTGAAAGAAGTCCTCAATGATTGTGTTTCTAACAATGGGAAAGTCAATCTGAGCAGGAAACTCAGTGGGGATGGGAGTCCCGGGTAAAGCAAAGTGCCATTTCGACTGCCTTAATTTTGAAGTAGGTGTTAGAGAGATGGAAGAGCGTGAAGAAGAGGTATTTCTTGTATTTTGGCTGTCAGCACTCCTACAACGGATCGTGCCAATATCCTCCAGCATGGATCCTGAGAGCTCAGTGGTTTTAGGTAGTAATTTGTGCGGAATGTCCACACAGGCATCGTTTACACCAGGTGTAACACTGCTCTGGTTGACCTCAAGATGGCCGAGACTTGCTCTTTGTGATGCAGGACTGCTTTGATATGTAAAGATTTGGATTGAACCAAGTGTTGTGTCTGATCTTTGAAGATCTTTTCTGAGAAACTCCGTAATCTTACTTTGCAGACTGTAGTAGATGTTACGAGCAACAGACCAGATTCTTTTCTCAGAAACCTGTCCAGTGGTGAGCAGGGAGGTTCCAGATACCATGTCAGATGATTGGGTGGTCTGGGTGAGCTCCTGCTGGTCTTTCACCATGGTTTGTATAATATCAGTAGATGTGGTGGATGTAGATACAGACTGGAGGTACTTATCTGTTGTGCCTTCCTCCACAATGTTAAATGATCTAGAGAGGACCTCACTCACTCCTTTCTCAGCTTTGGTTTGGAACTCATGACTAGAGAGTTTTTGGAGGCTCTTTGTTGAAAGACTGTGGGAAGATGCAATGCCTTTGGAGGCAGCCGTGCTGCAATCTAGACTTACTGGAGAGGTTCGCTCAGGAGAACCTTGGAGACGTTCAAACATGTCTTCACATGGTGTTGGGGACCTTGACAAGGAGATGTCCTTCAGCTGAGACAGAACACCACCTACCAACATGTTGACCTCAAGGGACATATCAGATATTTTCTTTCCTACTGTGGAGAAGCAAGGTGCATTTGATGCCTGATCCTCGCATGAGGTCAAGATTGTTGAAATGACCTCTTTGGTACTATTGGTCAGTAGAGCCTCGTCTGTTTCAGTCCAGAGAAGTTTTGAACTCTCGCTGACACCCCTGTGTAGAGCCACTTCAAGGTTCAAACTGTGCAAGTGAGGCACACTCTTACTAGCTTGCCTCAAGTCCTGGCTTGCCAAACCAAGGTACTCCTTAGTCCCAAGATGTCCAGAGTCCTCTGTGGGTATATGACTAGACATTCTGCTCAGCATGTCTGACCTCCGCTGGTGAATGATGAAGTCCTTTAATGTCTTCTTAATATTGTTATATAAACTAGTGGTAGCAGACCAGATCCTGCTCTGTAGCTTTTGTGCATTTTCCTGGAGGTCAGGTTCTCTCTCCTCTACTTCTGCAGGTTGCGCCAAGCTCTGCAGGTCTTCCACAAATGTTTCAATGATGCCAAAGGCAGCAGAATCCGCACAAATATCCTTTGACCATGTGTACTGGTTTTGAATGGAACAAGACCTGGATGCTACAGAATAAGCAGGCTGTGCACTAGTTAAGCTACTGGTGGACTTTTTAACTAGGAACTCACTCACTGCTTGAGTGGCATTTCTCTTAAATTCCTCACTTGAGAGTTTTCTAATACAATCTAACAGACTGGTCAAAGAAGCTGTGGCCTTACTTCTGCTGTCCTCAATTTGACAGGGGAACTCACATACTATTGGTGACGAGGCCCTGGAATGGGCAATATCCCCAAGCTGAGCCAGAACACCCTCTACACATTTCTCTCTCTCAATAGAGAAGCCTGATCCTTTTTCTCCAACAGTGTACAGGGGGTCCTCCTTTGACATCTCAGTCTTGTACAAGACCAGAAGCTCTGAGATGACTTCTTTGGTGCAAGTTGTCAGAAGGAGCTTGCTTTCTTCTGACTCTTTTTTTGCCCAAAGAAGTTTTGAGCTCTCACTTAGGCCTCTTTGTAAAGTAACTGCACCAGTGGACTCTGGCAACTGAGGCTCACTCTTACTGGGCCTATATTTCATGTTTAAGCAAGGAAGTGGAACTGTCTCCTTAAACTCAGCATTTGTGATGTTATCATCAGATGTGACAATGCTCTTTAAGGCACATCGCTGAAGCTTGCCGAAATAATCTTTCAAGTTGTTTTGGATGCTGTGGTAAATGTGAACAGCAGCAGACCAGGCACTCTTCTGTTGGGGACTCTCTTCAGATTCAGCCAAGGACTTCATATCTGACACGAAAGTCTTAACAACTACTGACGCTGCTGAGCCCACTGGGTGAATTGACTCTGTCTTTACAATGCCAGACAATGTTTGACCTGATACAGCACCTGTTAACTCAGACTGAACGACTGAACTAGGAAAGCTCAAACTACTGACTTTTTTGTCAAGAACTCCACTCACTGCTTGTATTGCTGATGTTTGAAACTCCCGGCTAGAGAGTTTTTGGATGCTCTTAGATGTGAGCGTGCAGGAGGAACCAGATTCACTAATATTGTAGCTGCTCTCGTATTTCCTTATCAGGGCATCAAGATCCTCAATGAAGCCAACATGCGATGCCAAAAACGTGATCTTGTCCTTCAGATCTTCCAGCAAATTGTGTTCGTTCTCGTCAACAAAAGCCACCATTGTGTCAGAGATGGTGGTCATGACTTGCCCTGTTAGACTCTTGCTCTCTTGGTCAACTTTTTCAAGTTTAACAGCCAGCTCTCTCACCATGCTCTCAGTCACCTTGGTCTGTGAGTCTCCCCTTACCGGTGTCACTAGAGAGGTTTGACTTGCGGAGGCACTCTTAACGACCACTGATAAGGCCGACTTGACATCTTTAGCCAACTCTGCCATTACAGCAGGGGTTAGCATCATAGAGCCTGCACTTCCAGATGGAGAATTGGACATGCATGCAAGTTTGGAGAGAGAACCTTGCAGGCTGTCCTGCACACAGGTGACAAGGGTGTCCTCTGAGACACCTAAGAGGACTTGTAGCGTCTCAGAGTTGGTTGTTTTCTTCTGCACATCAGACAGAGAGGTTAGAGTCCTTGGGGAAAAAAACGCAGAAATCATCAAAGTCAAACAAATAATATGTAAGGCTGTGATGCACATTCAGTGTGTCAAATACATCTGCACCATTGAAAACAATGAGGAAAACGCTGCTGTTTCTCTGAGAAAAAACCTTAGTGTGATGTCAGCCTAACTGCTTAATTTCTAAAGCCCAATAAAATGTATTTTGTATAAGTCATTTGTATTGAAACTGGCCTGTAGATATCTATCTATCCTGGCAACATCTATCCTCTACAAAAATCCAAATTGCTATAAACTTCAAATACTGTAACTTCTAATAACTTCAAGGACAATCATAAATACAAGGCAGTTTGAAGAAATGTTAAAGGGAAATTTCTAAATGTTTCAACTTCATATTCATCATCTCCAGCACCACCCCAACATCAGCATATGTGAAAAACGGGCATTTCTATGTTTTGTAGTAAAAAAGAAAGAGGAAGATAAGTGTTTTCTATGACATCATCAACCAATTAGTAGGCAATGCCTACTCATAATTGGTTAAAATCACACGATGCACACTGATGATGTCATTAGAATCTAGAGCTGAGCATTTAACCAACATTTTTGTTATTTTTCGGTTTTTAAACAACTAATTGACCGACGTCGGCTCAATTATTTGAATTCCATATAGTTAATTTTTTTCTTCTTCTGTGAGCTCGATGCTCAGTTTCTGTAGAGATAAATCAGATCAAGCACGAACTATGCAATGTAGTAGGGAGTTGTAGTTTCCAACAGGCCAATATTCTACATAGTTTAGCACAGAAAATATGGCAATTAATTCCCATAATCCATTGCACGCCCACTTGCTTGTCCACTCTGTGTGGAGCAGATACGGAAACCTCATTAACTGAGACGGAGAGACGAGAGAATGCATGAGAGAGATAAAAAGCAGTTGCGTTGCGAGGATCCTCTACCTGGAAATACATGATCTAAGTGATTGACAGTTGGTGTTCAGCGGTCATAAAAGTAGGTCTTATTTACTTAGAAGAACTACTAAAATAGTGATTTTGTCAGACAGGATAAGCAGCAGCTCTATAGAGATGAGTTGATGACTTGGAATGAAATAATAAAGTCATCAAATAAATATTTTATATGAGAAAGTAAATGATGGTTGATAAGTCATAAACAGTAATGGACAGTCACTACCATCATGGGACTTGTATTCATTGTTTTATTATGTGTTGTTACAGCATTCAACACACATAATCCATAGTGCATTCAATGTCTAAAAAAAGTATTGAAATCCAAAACCGTGATTATTTTTTAAATATTTGAATGGAAACCAAACCAACCTCAAAAAGCACTAATTTCTCAGCACTATTGGAAACAGTTACGTCCCTCTATATTTTTTTTACTACAAAGCATGGAAATGTGTAATTTTCACATATGGTGATGCTGGAGATGAATATGAAGTTGTTAAATTTCCCTTTAAGAACATACCTCATGGCCCCCTTGGGCAGGTAGCTTCCACTGCCCAGACTGCCCTTAGTCAGGTAAATCTCCTTGAACTTAAGTTGTGATTCCTGCACTTCTTCCTCTTCCTGCTCCATACAGTTGGAGGAAGGGTAGGGAGTCGGGATGCGAAAGCTATTGTAAGACTTTCGACTGCCTGGCCTCTTAGGTACACCAGCCTCAGTAAATCTCACGCGGGACTTGGTGTTAACCTTATCGTCTAACAGACTGGTGAGTGACGCTGTGAGAGATCTCTGTGACAATGGAGAAGAGGCAGCATCTTGGATGCCCAGTAGTTCGTAAAGACCTGGGATGATGATCTGCATCAGCTTGTCCGATAAAAACTGGACAATCCTCAGACACAAGCCGGCAAGCTGTTGTTTTGTCAGCTGTATTCCAGAAACAGAAGAAGTGTTTTAAAATGTTGCATAGTGCGTCTTTTTAAAGCTTATGAACAAGGTTAAACATTAGGCAGAGTTTTCATGGTAATCTGATTAAATTGTCAGTAACATGATCTTACCGGGTCAAACATGCCCTCACGAATCCCCCTCCATTGCCTGAAAACAATATTGTTATAAATGTTGTCATATCAGGATGCGTGGCAGAATTGTTTTTATTTAATTATTTGCCTGATCGTGAAGTTATACTTGCTTTGTGTCAGTTGTTTTGGCAAAATTGCAATGTGACAACTTTTCTAGCACTGAACATTTTTTTCCGATTGATCAGTTTCTAATTTAATCCTATTTCCTTGAAGGTGTGATAGTACCAAAGAAAACAGAACATACTTCTCAGTTAGGTTTTGAAGGAAGTCCATAAGTGTCAGATGTTCCACATTGTTGAGTTTCCCCTCTTCTGTGGTTTCCATCACTGACGTTGCTCTGCTCCTGGTAGAATTGCTCTGCTCCTGGTAGAAATGTAATTATATTGCAAATAATCAAACTTAATATACAACAAATATCATACTGAAATGATTATTAAATGTTAAAGAGTGGAGGAGCATTGGCAACGTTGGGCCAATTAAACAACTGCAACACAACAGAGATGGTTGTGGTACGTCAACATTGCCAATGATAGCATCACTATAACATTTTATTGGATTAATGTTGTAATATGAAATGACAAGGTCAACTTACCATCTCATTGACAGCTTCAGAGGTCAGGTGGTCATCCATCACACAGACAGGCAGGTCTAGAGACTGGGACAAGGCTCTATGGTCATAACCAGGAGAGAATGGAAACATCAGAGCAGTCCCAATGGCAGAATCTAACCACTGTCTTCATGTCAAAGACTCACTCACTCATTTGCTTTGTCAAACCTACCCCTTAGAATGACTTCGATATTAAAAACCCAGGCTTTCCTAAAATGTTTACCTCAGCCAGTCTAGAACCCAGGTGTGTCTACAAAACACATGTACTCCTCCATAAGGTTCATGGCTTGCCTATTGTTTTATCCCAGTACAAGAGGGGCAACTGGATTCAGGATTAAACACAAGCAGTCTTTAAGGTATATCTTATTACAGTTTAGGCCTACCTTATTATTTTCTTCCATCTGGCAATATCATTTTAAGGAATGAAATCTGTTTTGTTGCTAGTATTATTAGTAACTGTAGGAAAATACAGCTGTAAAGTACAAGAATCAGCTACTTTCTGAAGGGCAGCCAAGCTCATAAGCAATTTAGAACCTACAGACAATTATGACAAAATTGGAACGCATGAATGCGTCACAAACGCCTTGTGGTCACATGTTATTTTAGGGCGTGGCTCCGCATTCGTGACCGGTTCTCATATTTCTATTTCCCGGTATCCGTTAGTGCTGGAATTTGCGATTAATACTTTTCTCATGCCAAAACCGGATTAGATACATAACGGTAGTTAAATGCCAAAAATTATTATATTCACAATGTCATTAAACAACAACAACATAAATAGCTACTACAATTTCTAAACATGATTTTGTCATCAGTTCAGTACCATTTGTTTGATTTTGTGGACCCACGACTAGACTTTATCCATGTTAGCTAGTTGCTAGCGATGCTAGTCAGCATAGGCTGCTACGTGATAAACAGTTCGCGTTAGCGAATTAGCTACCTAGCTAGCCAGCCTAACAAGCTGTCACATCCAGTGGAAACCGATGCAACCCTGCTGCCAAATAAGGGCTAGCTCGATGACCCGTGGTAACAGTGAGGTCCCCATGAGTTTCAAGGCTTTAATAAGTGCTATCGTGCAGAAAAAGAGAATAAAATACTGGTTGATGAGCTAGCTAAATTAGCTAGCAAGACGGGTATGACCGTTAACAGCGTGCATGCACAAATGCATGACAACACATTGTATCTCAGTGAAGCAGGCATGCAGAACGAGATCGCCCCACCAAGCCAGATAGTAGAGGGGTACAACAACGCCGGGACACAGAGGCATAGCTCATACAATTATATTTTGTCCGGGTCAATGACTATCCTTGTTGAATAATAAATACCTGCGTCAAATATATGGCATCGCATGCTAGTGCAAAGATAGCTTGCATGAATTTTTTTTAAATCCGGTGACCACTAGATGTCCTCGTATATCCACATTTAGATCAAATATACTTGATTTTTCATCAGTACTGTGAATGACAAGCCCACTGAATCTAGTTTAATAATCTTTATACTCAGCAGGTAGAGGCCTAGGTACTTCAAATCAGTGCTTAATTTGAGCAGGATCATGCCAGAACAGGATCCGGCACCGTTCCGTTCTGGACTGTTTTGTTCCGGAACCTACTTGGCCGAATCCGGTACCTCTCGTGCCATGAAAAATAATTTTCACTTTTTGCTATGTAACAATTATAATAAAAGCGATCAAAGTTCATTCGAGTTGCCTCTTCGTCAATTATCCTGCCCACTCATCTCTCCCGAGTTGCACTTCATCATTTGTTTCCTTATAGAATCATAGCTGCATGAAGGGTTCTGGAGGAATTTTCTAAAGTTACGGAATTACTGCTGTCTGTTCAGAAATAAATTAAATCATTCAGAATAGCCTAATACGTCATGAGAAACCCTATAATTTAGCTACAGAGGACCAATAGCTTATTTTTTAAATAGCCTAGCTGCGGATTGTAGCCCAATAACAAATAATAGCCTACAGTCGGGAACGCGAGGCAAATCTGTCAGTGAAAAAACAGCACGCAGACAAAACAGGCCTTTTGCAATATTTCAAATACAATCGAGGGAAAACACAGGTTGAAAAGCAATGACTCTTGCTGAAAAGATAAGACTATGCTGTAGACTACCAAAATATTTGATCAACTCCCAAACATTGTTTTACAAAACAGAGAGAGGGAGAGATAGGCTTTTGACACGAGCGCATCGACAATCTCCAGCGAGTGAGCTGCGCATCATTGGGTGAGTCAGTGAAACTGGAAAGCATTTTTAGGACTAATTTCCTCCTCATATTGTAGCCTAATATATGTTTCTCCACAAACCTAGGCCTATAGGCTATTGATGGATTCAAGACAAGGTCGTTTTTATTGATCTCATATACTACATTTGTCAGCGTCAAAGTAGCCTGCCATTTCGATCATTTGTGCTGATTAAAAAAAGATAATGCCAAAGTCTCCAGTCATGTAAAATTATGTAGAATTGCACGAAATGCGGTTTTAAAAAGGCCAACACTTTCCCGGACCCTAGGCTACTAAAAATGTTCCCCATGTGTGCACCTTCACCTACTGTAAATGGCTCTACATCAGCTGACTGTGCTGTACTACCCAAATGTGATGATATGCGTTCAATGCTCTATTATAATAGGTGATCTTTTTTCTCATGAGTTCTGGTACCACAGAGCCCCCCCTCTGGCACCTCCCAATTTACAAATTAAGCTCTGCTTCAAATTTTTATTTTACAAGG